>NC_088932.1:32922500-33050000 GCF_038396675.1 Hydra vulgaris | reverse complement strand
CCTCTAAAGTATCAATAGAATCTGAATTAGTAGATAAATAGTCTAACTTCCTTTTTACAAGTTTTTTAAGCTTTTTTTTTTCTCCGGAATATAACTTTTAACAGTTTGTAACTTGCGTTTATCCAAGGGTGGCTCACCCAATAACGACAAGGATTTATCAAAAATAGAAATTTCTACTACCTGGCACTGATAATTTTCATCTCCCTTGTCACTACAAATATCTTGAGATCTGGAACTGCCTTGAGAATCTGACTCTGTTTTACAATTTGCAGAATATTTATCATCACATAATCCTATTTCGGAAGGTAAGTCAGTGATCCTCTTTCGGCAAGTATCACATAATTTTGCTCCAGCCATAAGTTTTGAGGGATACATAGCTACTTGCCGACTAGTAGCTACCCTCAATGTTTTATATTGTTTTTTCTTATGGTGTTGGAAAGGATCATAACAATAGTGTTGTCTCTTCTTTAACTCTTTTACTTGTGCTTCGACCAGGGTCAAAGGTCAAATGACCAATAACTTTTTTTTTATTGAACTTATCACTTTTTTATATAGACACAAAGTTATTTGTCTATGCAAGAGCTTCTGTTTGCCACCAAAATCAACTTCCTAAGTATAATAGCAAAAAAGTTATGACGTTTTAAATAACTTTGAAAGGTCATATCTCAGAAAATAAATGACCTAAGTCAAAAAAATGTACATGTTTTTCTCCTGTCCATATGCCCAACATGTGAGCCAATTTTCATCAAAATCCGAGTCGGTGATGTTGAATTTGACCAAAAAGTGGTTCCTCTTGACGTGGAATGCCCCATTTACAAATTGCGTTATTATTGTGAAATAGAATAATATCATACATGTTTTAAGTACCATACAATATAATGCGGATGTTGAATTTATAAGACATTAAATAATTTAGATTATCAAAAGTTTTTAATGATAGGACAGTAATTGCTTTATATCAAAATCAAATAAGTGTTGTTTTTTTGCACGTTTAAAATGTTGAGTTGAAGTTCAAGTTATTATATTACTTGTTTAAAGCAAGTTTCATAACCGCGGCCCTTGTGATATATATCTTATATATCACTTATATACTTATATATCAGTTATATCACTTGAGGAATCATCAGATAAATTTAAAAAACGGAAAGTAGCAGAACTTGAATAAGTAAGTTCTTCAAATCGGCTGTTATATGTTAATAGTTTCATTTTTTTTTAAAGAAGGAAAAAGAAAAAATGACTAGGTAGTTAAAAATTTTGTCAATAATGAAAACATATGAACGTGCTCAAAATCACGTGCTCATAATCACGTGCTCAAAATAATGAAAACATATGAACGTGCTCAAAATAATGAAAACATATGAACGTGCTCAAAATAATGAAAACATATGAACGTGCTCAAAATACTTTCAATGATGTCTTAGCTCTCACATAAGAAAATAAAATGACCGGGTCTGATTATCAGCGTCCAAAAAAATATGCCATTAGATAAAATAGCAATTTAAATCCAATTAAAGATTTTGAAAAAAAAAAAGTTAAAAAACTTTAATTAATATTTATAACGGTATTTGTAAGGTTCTCAAATTTTAAAAAGTCGAAACAGATTTTAACTCTCGAGAAATATCCACCTTAATGTTTTAGTAAACTTTTATATTCCGAGTTGCAAAAAGTGTACCGATGAGTTTATTATTACTTTTATAGGATCTGTTTGTCTAATAAATATATATAAACTATAACTGCAATCAATACACAATAAATACAATTAAAATTAAAAAAAAAAATTATCTACTAATATTTTATACTAAAGTATAAAATTTAGTGTTTAGGACAAGCTCAAATGCACGTCTTGTCGTGGTTATTAAAATAAGGTAGGTGGGTTTTTGATGCCGTAAAGAACAATTAAGTAGTTATTTTGGTATGATCTTTGTAATTCAATTACAACCAGTGCCGTGGCTAGTAGGTCGGAAACCCCCTCCCCCAAAAAAACTGTTATTAGGGCTCCAAAATCTTAAAAAATATTCCACTAGGCATTACTTAAAAAAAGATGTCCTTAAATTTTCAAAAGAGCCGCTAAATTTGCTGGGCCTCCCCTTTTATTTGGGGTAGGGGGTAGGGGGTAGCTTAACCACGGCTCTGACTACAACTTATGACTCAATTGGTAATACTAAACCTGCCTCTTTTGCTAATGCAACAAAAATAAATGTGATTATTACAGACGGTATTACCATATTTCGTTTACAAATTAAATATCTACATGTGGGAAACTCTCACTTTGATTTTGGATTTATTCACCTCATAGAAAAAAATTTACAAAATTAGACTTTGTTCTCCGCTGTACAAAAGTCCCTTAAAAATAAGAATATAAATCAAAAATTAAAAACGTTACCTCGTTAAATTACACTTTTTATGTCGTTAAATTACATGTAATATCACAGATTAATTTATGCAAAATTTAAGAGGACTTTTAGAATATATTCGAATTTAAAATAGACAAAATTAGATAAAACATGAAAAAAAGTTGAAATGTTTGCAGGTAGCATTACAAACAGTATTTATATATTATAATGTTTGCTTCATATGAAATATTTTTTTAGAAACTCTAATATACAAAACACAAATTTAAAGTATAAAAATTATAAAAAAATATATAAAGTGTATATAATATATACAATATATAATAATATATTAATTTGTATAAACTAAATAACAGTATATAAATTTGCGCAGTGGTTAGAGCTCTTGCTCAGAACCAAGTGGTTCGAGGTTCGACGCCGGCTCTACCTATTAAGTGACATTGGTAAGTAAGAGGCGTGAACTTCTTAATTAAATAGACTTCCGCGGTGCTCAGCGATGAGAATGTAAGGACTTCTGGGAGCACCTTAATAATCACACACACACACACACACACACACACACACACACACACACACACACACACACACACACACAAGAACATACAGTGGTGACCAAATTATTAGACTAAATGCAATTTTTGATGCATTTGTGAAATTTATTCATAAATAATGCAACATTTTTACTTCAAAACATTACAAAAAATTAGAAAAGTTAAGAAGCGCAATATTTTATTGTAAAAAACCACAATATTGAACCGTTTAAGTATAAAACAATTAAATACAATGCAAAATTAGGATTTGATATTCAAATGCCAAGATGAATTAAAATACGCACATAAGACTAAGTTAAAATTACAATAACAATGAAAAAAGTAACAATAGAAAATGAAATAAATTACAATGGTAATGAAAGTTCGAATAGTTGAAACATGTCAGTTAATATTTTGTATGGTTTTCCTTATTTTTAAGCACTGCCTGGACCCTTGAAGGCATTCCATGAATAAGTTTTGGGCAAAGCTTACGGATTTCGTCGTCATGATGCCAGACATTAATCAGGTCAGTTTCGGTCAGTTCCATCTTGTTTTTTAGTTTCATCCCTCCTACTCTTCTTTTGACAATCTCAGACAGGTTCTCAATGGGGCTTATGTCAGGTGAATTACCTGGCCACTGCAGAAGCTTAATGTTGTTGTCAGTTAAGTATTTCTTGGCTGTCTTCGTAGTGTGACAAGGTGCTCCGTCTTGCATAAAAGTGAACGGTCTCCGTCGACACCATTCGCCAAGTTGTGGCAGCAGTTGTGTCTCAAGCACCTTCTTGTATTGAACTTGATTCATGGTGCCTTTAACAATATACAGTCGTCCAGGCCCATGAATAGAGATAACTGACCAGACCATGACATACGTTGGGTGCTTTACTGTCTCTGCAACACAGTCAGGATGAAATTCTTCACCGGGTCTCCTACGTACATAGGCTGCTTTCTCATCTATGATGTAAAAGGTCGATTCATCACTGAAATACACCTGACTCCAATCATTTTCAGTGAAATTCTTGTGTTGCTTTCCCCATGACAAACGTTTCTTGATCATTGCCGGAGTCCGCTTTGGTTTTCTGCGTGGTCGTCGAGCTCGAAAACCATTCACAACTAATTGTCTTCTGACTGTTCTGGTACTCACATGTACATTACTTTTTTGTAATTCTTTTTGCAATATCTTGCTTGTTGCTTTACGGTTTCTTATACAGCATTTCATGAGGTACCTGTTGTCTCGCACAGACATTGATTTTTTTCTTCCACAATTGACAAACCGTGTTGTGCCTCTTAATTTTTCACCAGTCTGCATCTTCTTCTTTATTCTCAATACCGATTTCTGACTTATTCCAACATTTTTAGCAATCTCCTTTTGCGCAAGTGATGTCTCTCGTAGATAAACCTCAAATCTGGCAAATTTTGTGACAAGTCAGCAGCTCTTCCCATCTATTAAAAGGACATAAAATGCTTTATTAATTAAACATGTTTCTTCATTTTTAATGTAGAAAATAAAAATAAATAAAAGGTTGACCTTAATGTAATGCCAAGCAACTCTTATAAATGTACATTTTCTTTTAATTTCTGCTCATAAACATTAAACAAATAAGAAAATACTGAATGATGACTCTCTAACAGATAGCAGGTGACCAAATTTTAAAATTCAATTTACAGTTAAAATTTTCAACAAAATGGATCTTGAGTGAAAATAAAAATAAATTGCACTTATTATTACTTAAGCAACATTGGGCCATGCATGCAGTAACTATATATACATTAATTTAATAACTAATTTGTGTCAAGGTAGGTACATTCGAAAATAATCTCGGTTTTGTAGCCTAGTCTAATAATTTGGCCACCACTGTATAAGAAATATGGCTCTTTTATCTACATTTAGGTAAATACCTTACTTGTTTACAAAGGAAAGGTAAATGAATTTTAAACAGCTTTGGTTTAATAACTGCTTGGCTTTGTATAGGAGGCATACACTCTTTAAATTTTAATCCGTTAATTTAACGGAAAATCTGTTGGTGCAATAACGACGGATAGATTCGTTATCCAATCCGTTATATAAAACAGATTTTTTTTTATAATGTATATAGATGCAAAAACTTATTTAATCTGTTGTAAATTTTATAAGGTCATCATATGTTCGTAAACTTGATCATCCATTGTTTAAAGCTTCAAAAAAATATATTAAAATTACAGTTTACATTACAACGTTTACTTCCTCCTGTACATCCAATCCTATGCGCATTATATTCAATCCTATGCCTCAAATCCTTAAAAAAGAGGTCATAATTCAAAAAATTTTGAAACTTTATTAAACAAATTTGTTTTGCTTTTTAATGAATTATACTGTTTATATTATCTAAAAATATATAGGCTTGTTTATTATGTTAATTAAGAGGACCACTTATGTTTATTAACAGGACCGCTACATGGGTTTAAAAGGCTTCATTTTTGTAATAAATTTTTATTAAAAAGGGAAAAAAGTTTAAGACACAAAATTTTTTAAAGTATTATTTATATTATTATTATTTGACCACAAAAAAAAAATGGCGCAGTGTAATGGGTAATTATCGCTAGGCAACAAATTTTTTATCTTTTGTTAGGTGCCCCAAGAAGTCCTTACGATCTTATCTTAAATATTAGCTATTACCTGTGCCGAATTTGCGGCACATGTATTTCTTTCCTAAGAAATTTTACCTGTTTATACTAATGATATTCTAAAGAAATTTCCTTTCATTTACAATTGTTAATTTAGATTAAACATTTGAATATTTTTTTTCAGATGCAAGCTGTCTTTCTTTATAAAACGCCAAAAAATGTTTGTATTTGGGATTTCTTTGAAATAACTGACACTAGTACTCATACCAACTGTACTAACTAGTACTCATGCCAAGCGTACGAAAGTAAGTGTGCGAAAAGGAACTTGTTACTAAAACGGTACTACTTCAGGTCTTATTAAATATCTAAAAGGGCAGCACTGCCAAGTGCTGTCTTTTAGGCAATTAACAAGATAACGACTCTTCAGGAACCGATTTCATCAGTACTCCCAATCAAGCTTGTATTGTTGCCACTCCTAAGTCATACCTTCAATTTTTAACATCATCTGGGTTATCGAGAACTGCTAAAGCGTCTAAAATTTCTCGTGTTGTTACTCCAAGGTCTAAATAGCATATTAAAATTGCAAATATAGTTACATTATTGACTAAGTGGATTGTCTACAAGCAATATACCTTTTAGGGTAGCGGATAGTGAATATTATACAAGCAACAAAAGGGAAGTATAACCCTGTTTCACCAAAATTACTTTCTCAGGACAGAATTCTTAAACTATATAAATTCATCAGTGAATATGTGAACAAAATTATTGACAATGAGAAGATTGACCTTGATAGTTGTGCCTTTACTACTGATATCTGGACTTCTTGTAACAATCTTGCTTTCCAATCTCTCACTCTTCATTTGATTACAAAATATTTTCAGCTTAAACAAGTTCTTGTTAAACTTGATCTATTTATTGATGCACATAAAAAATATCGAAAAAAATAAAAATGCCGAAAATATCGTAGAAAAACTAGGTTACTTAATAAAAAGCTTGAATTTGGTGGAAAAACATATACAAGGGTAGACGATATTTCGTCTCATATTTTTTCCCGTGAACTTCATGTGTGAACTTCAAAGCTCAACAAATAAGTCATGGGAAGTCTTCGAGAAGTGACTTCCCAAAGTTCACGGGAAAAAAAAAGTCAGATGAAACATCGTCTAATACAAGGGCAACAAGTGATTGAGGTTCAAATTTTATGAAAGCTAAGTGTATCAACAAATTTATCAACGACAATCTTTGGTGCGCTGATTATCAGATACATTTAATTATCACAAAAACTCTAGCTAGTGTTCATGAGTGGTTAGAAATTTCACTAAAGCTCAACAAATTAGTTGGGCACTTCAATCATCCTTTTAAGGCTACGAGTATTTTGAGGAAAATTGCTATTGAGCATAGACAACCACGAACTAGACTTTAGTGTGAAGAAGTTCAAATTTATATTGAAAATAAAGAAATTACACTTCTTTATTTTTCCAAATAAATTTTGTATGCAATATAAATTTATTAGATATTTTATACTATAAATTGTAGAGATTTACATAAATATAGTTGTAATTGAAATATTTTTTTTTTTAAATTACCAAAGATCTCCAATAAAGATTTAATAGAATCCAAAAAGTACCAACTCGTTGGAATTCTGACCTGACGCAGTTAAAATCCATTACCGGTCTAAAAGGGTGATTGGCTATTATGGCAGAAATGTCAACTAAAATTAAAGGTTGGATGTCCATTGTTGAAGAAGCTAATATTTTTATAGATATAATTTCACTAGTTTTAAGCTCTGACAAAGACCCAACAATCAACTTGGTAATACTGAAAATCTATAATCTTAAAAAAAATTCAATAATTTTTGCACTTGATGAAAAAAAAGTTATAAAAATATCAAGGGTACCGCTACTCAAGTTATAAATGATATGCGCCGAGAAGATGTGGGCGAAAGTCTTACATGCATTGAATGCTAAAACCAAAGATCCAAAAATGATAACTCGTCCGATGAAGAAGCTTTAACTGGTGCTGTAACGAAGTTATATGGGTAAAATAAAAATAAAAAAGCAACAAAGCAGATATCATCGAATATTGGAAGACTAACCGTACGAGATTTCCTTATCTCAGTAGATTATCAAAGAAGATCTTGTGCATCCCTGCATCATCAGCTACCTCGGAACGATATTTTCACCTGACCCATGTACGAAAAAGGAAATGTTCAATCGGAATGAAAAAATAACCTAAGCATTGACAATATTGAAATGATGGATTTCATGAAAGAAAACTTAAAGGAGATGGAAAATATCACCTGACCCATGTACGAAAAAGGTAACAACAAAAAGTAAGAATATATGTACATAAAATATACTTTCTTATACATAATCAATTTTTTTCATTGTTGTTTTTAAAATAATTTGTTTCAATTAATATGAAAAGTTGATGATAATGCAATCAGGTGGTCTGTAATAAGTAGATGGATCACAGGATAACAATAAAAATTTAAGAAAATATACTTAAAAAATTTTTTAAAGCACCTCCTATGGTGATGTGGCATAATTAAATCTGAAAAATGTTGTAGATATATCTACGCGAGTGGCCAATATACAAACTAAATTTAATTTTTTTTAACGAGTATATTGGCTACCGCTTATTCACTGAACGAATTTTTCATTCGCACAACAAATAAGCGGGAACGAATATATGTTTAACAAATATTCATAAAACATTTAAATGTTAAACAATATTATACGTTCAGTAATCGCTCAACGAATAAAATGAAAACGAAAGAATATTCGTAACTGTGTAACGAATAATCTTAAAAAAACTCGTTTATCGAATAATCGTCGCGCTCTAGTAGAATTGCGCATTGAACGTAAAATGTGAAACTTTTTACTCATTTTGTGAACTGGATAGCCCTATTGCGCGGATTGTGAAATGTTGAATTTGTTGTTTTTTAAATAATCATATTTATTGCATATAACATATATTTGAAATTGACTTAATTAGGGTGGAGAGTACATACATCGACTCACTATATTTATTAAAATACGCAGAATACCAGAGCATATATTAAAAATATATATATATATATATATATATATATATATATATATATATATATATATATATATATATATATATATATATATATATATATGATTATAGTCTAAAGAAAGGCTGGAAAACTATTATATTACCGACTACAAACAAAAATATGCCTCATGTAAAAAAATATGGAAAAATATTTTTGGAAAATGCCGCAAAAATTATTTTTGGAAAATGCCGCAAAAACCTCCGGTTTTTTGCGGCATTTTACGGCATTTTCCAGTTCGTAGGGTTGCATGCTACCTCGTACCGGTATTTTGGCATCAAATGTTTGATCCGGTCAAAATGAGCACCGTTCGGTCACTAATGGTATTAGATCAGATACGAACAAAGACTACTAAAACATTATTTGATACTATTTTTAACACAAACAAAACAGTATTACAAGTTCTTTATGCAAGATTGTCTATTAAATGCTGTTAGTAATTTTGAGGTTTTTTACTAAACCGGGTTGAGCATTATACCATGGATCACTAACGTAAACTTTTACATTTTTAAAATCGCGTGCATCGTTATTATTGATAGTAAATACGACATTTTCATACAGTCTCACTTCAAAAACATATACCGAAAATTGAAGTCGTTGAAGTATTTCTATTTTAGACCATTCGTTCAGGGGCAATGACGACTTTGTAGTGAAGAAATAATTGTTGTTTCCGTTTAAACTGAACGCGACGTGCAATTTTCCAGAACCATCATTGTTAAACCATATACCTGGATTTCTATCGCCATAGTTTTCAAGATTTTGTCCAATTGTCATATGGAAAACACTATGCCATCCTGTTTTATATAAAGTTGGTTTCAGTTCAAATGAAACACTGAACTGTCTTTTTAAAAGTACTATTGTCGCAACCAAATTATTTCTTTTAATAATCATTTCTGATGCATGGTCAATAAAATCTAAAAAAAAAAAACACCGTTCGCCATAGCAAAACAGAGCACAAAAAATCTAGAATGGAAACTAGATATTTAGAGTAAAATAATTATACTTTTTGCAAGACTAAATAATTTAACGTTATAGCTAGACGATCCTGTTATAACGTTATACTCCCTAAGCGAATAACCAAATATAAGTTAAATTGTTAAAGAAAATGATTTATAGTTGGTCCTCAGGCAGATTGTCATGCAAATTAGCGGAGCACCAACATCTGACAATAAATTTAAGCCTAGCTAGCACTTTAACTGATAGATAATAATACTAGTGTTTTAAACAAAACTCTCTAATGATTTATGTACGCTTGTTGACTTCCGCATCAGTTTGTACATTAAAATAAAAAATGCATTAAGATATTTTATTTTTAGTGTTAATTTAGTAAAAAATATTCCTCATAGCTTCATCAATTTTTAATAAAGTATAATTTTATAAAAATTGATGCCTTAATAATATAAACAAAAAAATTGCATCTAATGTTATACTCACAAATTACTATCATGAAAATAAATTAACATAAAAAATATGCTCTTAAAATAAAAAAATATTTAAAAAAATTAAATAACATAGCTAAATTACCTTTAGGAAGAATGATCGGACTTGGTAGTTGAACATTACCTGTTTAAATGATCAAATAATTTTAAAGCAATTAATTAAGCAATTAACTAAGTGACTTAGCAATGGTATCTTTAAATAACATTCTGAGAAATTATAATGCACTAGCTAACAAGTATAGTTTGATGAAAGGAGAACACCTGCCAACTACCTGCCACCTAGCCAAACAATACAATCCAAAATTAAGACTGCTCAAGATTGGTTTTAAAATGATGCTTCTGTTTAAGATTTGAGAATCTTAAATAGAAACACAATTTTAAAAAGAAAATTTTAAAAGCATGTTATAATACTAAAAGTAAATTAAGTCAAGAAAATATCTATAAAATTGGTTAATAATAATATTTAATAATATATGCAGTATTTGTGTAACCATACACTGAAGTTGCTATTTGACATATTTGTGTAACCATACACTGAAGTTGCTATTTGACATCCATACAAAAAAGAAATATTTAAGTTGCCGCTCATGTTTGGCATCCATACAAAAAAGAAATATTGAATTCAAAAATTAGCAAAGCTGATTGAATTCATTCAAAAATCCCTCAGACTATTTCCATTCAAGTGAACTAAATCCACTTAACTACAAAAAGATCATTTAAAAAAATTTAAACTAGAACTGCATTAACTTAACAACATTAATAATCAATTGATTGATTATTAATATTGTTATGCATTTGATTGATTTTGTTTTGCAATGTAATAAAGTTTTTATTGAAAGTTTCAGAGCTATTCAGAGGTTACAAATACAAAATTTGAGATCCCACAAAAATACAAAAGCAAAGATAACTTGTGATCAATTTTTTTTTTTACTGTATTTGTCTCCCAAAGACTTAGGGGCTACACATGTCTTGGAGGCAACTCTATTTCTTTTTTTTTTAAAACATTGTCACAACTCTCTATCTCAACAACATTTTCACAATCTCTCAACAACATTTTCACAATCTCTCAACAATAGCTTTGAAAATCTCAACAATAGCTTTGAAACTCTCAACAATAGCTTTGAAACAAAGAAATTGAAGGAAAAAATCACTACGTGTAAGTATGCTATTTATGTATCTTTCAAAACTCTTTTATATTTACATGCAAGTAGATATAATAACACAAAAAACAATATTGTAAAATATGTAAAATCTATGTAATCAAAGAAAACAAAATTTACTTACTTGATGGCCCATTACATAGAAACAAATTTCTTATTGAACCATCTTGTACTTCATACCATGGATCTGAGGCATATACTTTTACATTATCAAAATATTGAGCTTGGTTGTTTATTTCAGAAAAGACCATTTCTCCATTAATTCTGATTGTGTATACATACACTGCACCCTTTAAAGTTTGAGATATCTCTATGTTGGACCACACATTAATTTTAATTGGTTTTGTATTAAAATATCTGTTAGTAATTCCATTAATTGCTGCTGCAATATGAAGACCTCCATTACCATCTTCGTGGAACCAGATGCCAGGAACTCTATCACCATATTTTGCAATATCAGACCCAGTAGTGAAATGAATAACACTATGCCAACCAGCAACAAATTTATTAGGATTAACATCAAATGAAATTAAATATTCTTTATCTAGCTTTGGTATTTCAGCAATAATTCTTCCTCTAATTAATGGAGTATGCATATTACCAACTATATACTCTACAACATAAGAAATAAGAATAAAGAAATAACGGCACATCTAACTTTCTGTAAAAATAAAAACTTTATTGAATATTTTATTTAAAACCCTTTGGTCAAAGGGATACTTTACAATCACTGTAGAAAAAATTATTATATCGTTAATTTAGTTGTAAGTATAATTAAAATGCATAAATTAATTTAAAGATGAACAAATAAGACATCAAAAAACATTTTTAAAAAAACATTTTAAAAAAAGCTAGTTAAAAAAAAAATTGTTACCAGCTTTTCCATTAATTATCAAAAGGTCACTAATCAATCCTTCTTGAGAAGCATACCATAGATCAGAGGCATAAACCTTCAGAGCTTTGAAATCCCTTGCATCAGTATTTTCAACACTATGAATATTGATTCCATTCAAATCAACAGAAAACCAATACTTTCCATCCATAAAACTTTGATATATTTTAAGATAGGACCATGCGTTTAAAGGAAGTGAAGTGGTTTCTACATAATAGTTAACATTACCACTCACAGCAGCAAAAATAGCAAGTTTTCCTGAGCCATCTTCATGAAACCAAACACCTGGATTTCTGTCACCATAATTTCCATAATCCTTACCTAATGTCAAGTGAAGAACACTTTTCCAGCCTTTAGAATACTTCATTGGCTTCAGTTTAAATGAAATAGTATATTCTTTTTTTAAAACATTTAAAGTTCCAAGTAGTGCACTTTGAATTAGAGTAAACTCTTTAACGTGGTGAACATAATCTAAATTAGAAATATATCAATACATACTAAAAATATACTCTTTAAGTTAAGTTATTAAATTCTAATTTATTCATCAATTAGTCAAAAGTACATCATTCAGTTTAATAGAGAATGCTCTTTTTAATAAACTTGAAAAAAAACAAAATTAAAAAAAATTGTAAAAAATTTATAATTCAAACAAATAAAAAATAATCATAGTGAATTGGGATTAGCAGTAACCAATAATTCATTAACTAAACTTTTGTGTAAGAAATATTTGATAGCTACATAGTATTAACCTAAAGCACTGCAACTTATTAGATAAATCTTATTAGAAAAATCATAAAGTATATTTCAAATCAGTGAGCTGTAATTTTAAAGTTTAATTATTGTATGCAACAATATATTAATATTTTCCATAACCACTTCTACATAAAACTTGAGCATTCAAACTAATATAATTAAATTTTAAAGCATATGTATTCTATATAAAGTTTTAAATACCTGTTGGAAGAATAATCACAGGTTGTAATCCAGTTTCTGTCAAAAAAAAATTGTTAAAGTTAGCATTTTTCTTTTAAAAATATATAAAAATATCTACAACATACCACAATCAAATAATATTCCTGACATAAGTTCTCCATAAATCAGATTTTTTTTTAATTAGTGGTTATTTTAGTCTCTTAAAATTTTGTCAAATCCTGTAAAAAACTACAAACACGTCTTAAAAGTGAGCATAAATATTTGACAATAAGCACAAAAAGCTATAAACCACTTATAAATGTATATATATATATATATATATATATATATATATATATATATATATATATATATATATATATATATATATATATATATATATATATATATATATATATATATATATATATATATATATATATACGCAAAAAAGCTGAACATGCAAATATCTTTGCATATTCAGCCTTGCTTTTGAAAATAAAGAGACATACTTGTAACACCATTAATAATATACAAATTTTTTATTGAGCCATCTTGAACTTCATACCATGGATCTGAGGCATATACTTTCACATTATCAAAATATTGAGCTTGGTTGTTTATTTCAGAAAAGACCATTTCTCCGTTAATTTTGATTGTGTATACATACACTGCACCTTTTAAAGTTTGAGATATCTCTATGTTGGACCACACATTTATTCCAATTGGTTTTGTGTTAAAATATCTGTTGATATTTCCATTAACTGGTGCAGCAATATGAAGACCCCCTTTGGCATCTTCATTAAACCAGATGCCAGGAACTCTATCACCATACTTTGCAACATCAGATCCAATAGTGAAATGAATAACACTATGCCAACCAGCAACAAATTTATTAGGAACAATATCAAGTGAAATTAAATATTCTTTATCTAATTTTGGAATTTCAGCAATAAGCTTTCCTTTTACTAATTGAGTAGGTGCGTTACCAATTATATACTCTATAATAAAAAAAACTACTTACACAACTAATTTTTTACATTTTTGAACTAAATTTAAATTCAACTTTTGAACTAGATTGAAATAAAACTTTATAAACTATATGACATCTTATTACAATGAAACAACTATGTTACAAAGGTACAATAATGAAGACTATAACAATAACAACAACAACAACAACAACAACAACAACAACAACAACAACAAATAATCAATCACTATATATTCTTAATTACATGATCTGACATTTCAAGGATGTTTACAAATAGTCTAATTACTAATGATGCATAAACACCTAATAATTATATACTATTGTATGACAAAGTAATATAATAATACTTTGTTATACAATATCAATAATTCAGAATATATTGATTGATTATTATTTGTTATTGTTGTTATTTTTTTGTTGTTGTTCTTGTTTTTGTTGTTGTTCTTGTTGTAGTCTGCATTATAATAATTATAATAATAATTATTATATATTAATATTATCTGCATTATAATAATAATTATTATAAACTTGTAATATCTGCATTATAATAATGATTATTATATACTTCAATACTATAATATTATACCTGCATTATAATTATTATGTACTAATAATATTTTTTGTCCAACTAACTTAGTTGCAAGTTGCATTACTTAGTTATTGCATTATTGCATAACTTAGTTACTAAGTTGCAACTAAGTGCAATTTTTGTGTTAAACCAATATTTTATAAAAGATTGGTTTTAACACAAAAACTGCACCACGCTATTCTGTGCATTTCTCTGGTTAAGAACAAATGAAGCAACAAATTTAAACAGTTAAAAAAAGGCAATGAGATTAATCACCAACTGTAATTGGTTTGCATTTAGACTACTATTGCACTAGACTACAATTAATGCATAACATTAAATTGAATTATTACACCCAGAATTAACTAAACTGCATAATACCGGCATAATAGTATTGACGATTTTATAATAGTACCGAAAATTTGTGCCGACCTAATAGCGACTAAAAATAGTTTAGGGTCGGCTGTGCCCACTGGATAATAATAATAGTAAATATAATAATAATATGATGATAACAAGGAAAATCTAAATTAATCAAAATCATAAAGATAAAAAAATTATTAAAAATTTTTACTATTTTATATTTTACAAAAGTAAACAAACAAAAACAAAAAGTACAATAATTGCCGCCACTAAATATACTTTTCGCAGGCAAGATTTTATTTATTAATTGTTATCAGAATTATCTTGTTAAAAGAAATTAATATTTAAATAGCTAATTGAAATAGTTAACACTATCGAGTGCAGTAAAAAAAATTTACCTTTAGCGTAAGCAACCACAATAAGTGTCAAAGCAAAAAGAGTTTGCTAAAAAAAAAAAAAACTGCATATTTTTATATTAAAAATATTTATAAATTTTGTTCATAATATATTATAAACAAAATTTATAAATAAAACTTAATTAGGTTACATCTAAACTTTTAAAATTAATTATGGCATTATTATAAATTATATAATGCTAATATTATTACTGAATTACAATAACTGATACAATATTATAACAATATTATAACAAAAAGTGTAAATATTTGTTCTAGAATTATATAAGACTACATAACTATATCGTCGTCTGTCAGGTAATACCTTTTATGAGTCAAATACACTTTTTTTTAAGTGCTCAAGTATGCGAATCTTTTGATAACATATCACATGAGCTGACTCATTTTAAATACTGGTATTAGCACTGTGTTTCCATTAGGAGATATTGTAAATATTCAGTAATATATATACAAAATATATATACAAAATATATGTATATATATATATATATATATTATATATATATTTATATGTTACTGAATATTTACAATATTTATTTACTGAATATTTACAATATTTATTTACTGAATATTTACAATATATATTTACTGAATATTTACAATATATATTATATATATATATATATATATATATATATATATATATATATATATATATATATATATATATATATATATATATATATATATATATATATATATATATATATGTATAACAAGTCTAAAATGTCACTTACCATTTTTAGAACTTAGTGAAAATAGTAAAGTAAAATATACTTTTATAGAATTTCAAAATTCATATGGGAGTCGTAAAAATTTTTTAAGACTATTAGGTATTTTGATATTTTTATAATGTTGAAGATTATTATTTTTTTAATTTTTACGTTGATGTAAGTTTATATAACAAACCTCTGACATACCTTTTAGCATTCTAATTATATATTCTCTAGAGAATCGCAATAAAATTTTGTTCATTTTGAAGAAAATTGAATGATAAAAAGTTAATTGCAAAATTTAATTAAACTAAATCTGAAATTTGTAGGGAAACGTAAGAAGTAGATAAAAAGTATATAATGAAATTTATAACAATACTTATTATAACTTTCTGATTGCATCATTTGAATCTCCCTCAATTCAAAACAAATTACGTAAGTCAATAATTTTCTAATACTAAGAGGTTAATAAATAAAATTTGAAATCCATCGACAAATCTAAATTTAATTGAAGGTAACAAAAATAATATTTTTTAAACTCCTCGTTTTGACATTTAAGGTAAAAAGGATCAAAATTTTAGTTGTTTTTTTTTTTTTCCAGGCTCCAATAATTGCGATTTTTTGCAAAGCATAAAACTTGTTGACGTGTCACATGGTTTCTGAATTGCTGCAAAAGTAGAGTTTCTAAAACCTAGGAACTCTAGCCAAGCTTGCAAAAATTAGATTTTCCAAGCTTGCCTGGATTTCCATGATTTGTCTATTTGCCCTTTTTTTTTTTTGGTTAAAATATTGACTAAAACTAGCCAACTAAAACGCTTCTTCTAAAACTTTAAGAGTTTTTATCTTCAAGTCAGAGTTAAGGATGCGTACCAAGTTTTTCACTTTTATTGCAAATATATAGAAACTGTTGATTTAAACTTCTGATCGAAGTTTTTTTATTAAATGTACAAAAAAAATCATGATTTATGATTAAGAAATTTAAATTTAATAACTGAAATTTTAAACAACGGTTAACTTGAAAATCAATTAAACCCTAGAAAACAAAAAACTCAAAGACCTTGGAATAAATAGTTTACACACAAACAAAGATAATAGTTAACGAAAATCCAACTTAATAATACGTATCTTATTTATTTTTTAAAACTGAGTTAATTAATCGCGATAATGGGATTTTTTTTACTTTTTGGTTAGGCGCAGTGTTTAGAGCGTTAGTTTAGGAACAATGAGATTTGAGCTTTGATGCCTGCTCCGCATATATATAACATCAATAAGTTAGGCAGCCAGTGACGAATTAACAAAAATTGAGGCCCTCGGCAGTGAAACTTTTAGGGATCCAATTTTTTCCATAATTTTTTTACTTTTTTTATATTAAAATGTATGGTGTAATTTGTTTGGTTTTGAACTAAATATAGCAATTATAGATTAAAAGTGGTACAGAAATATTTCAGGTTAAACACAATAGTAAAGTCAAATAATAATAAAAATTATTTGCATTATTTTTTAACTGATAATAAAACTTGTCTAAATATTTGTTAATTTAAAAAAATATCGGTGGCTCTGATTATCGGGAGGCCATGGCCTAGTTTGCCATATTGGTTAATTCGGTACTGAATGCAGCTTAAACTTGCGTTAAATGCTCCTTCGTGGTTTACTGTGTTAAGTAAGGTCTTTTTTTTTTTATGTTCGTATTACATTATAAAAAACTTTTGCAACATTTAAATTCGTAGACTTATGAATTAAAAGTTTAAATAAAACAAACGCAAACAAAGGAATCTAATAGAAGATTATAATGATCGCCAGAACCTTTAATAAAAAAACAAAACAAATATCATCTTAAAATAAAAAGAAAATAGTAATAATTATTACAAAATAATAATTATAACATAATAATACACATTGTATTTTATTATTTCGTTATATGTTATATGACTACAGTTAGTTACAATTAAAAGTATTCGAAAATATTTTCAATAGAGAAATGAAGTTTTTTAATTTGTTCTTGAAAGCAGGAAAAGTAATAGATAAATCAAAATGAGGTAAAAAAATTCTATTCCAGAGATACGGTGCACGATATGAAATACAAAGTTGATCAAATTTTGTTTTACAAAACGGTTCATTTACAAAATTATCATTTCTTAAGTTGTTTTTGTTTATGGGCTTCAAAATGAATAGATCTTTAAAAACATAAATCATTTTTCCACATATAAAATCAATCGGTGGTCGGTCTTCGCAAATGGCGGTCGCGTTTTTTTAACGGTAAAAGAGAAAAAGAAAAGAAAAGAAAAATATATATTAAAGATAAAACCAAATTATAATAACAAGTAAATAATTATTTATTTTATATGCATAAATAATTCGTTAACAATCTTAAAAATAAGTTAATAAGTAAAAAGTTTTACTTATTAACTTATAATACTAAGTATAAACTTAATTTATTATTATATATTTTTATTATAACTAGAATACTTTACTTATAATCAATCATAATTTTTTATTATTTTGATATAATTTATTTTATTTTATATTTACAACTTATAACTTAACTAATTATAACTTATTTTTAATATATATTTACGTTAATCTTCCCTAACTTTATTAATAATATTTTTTTCATTATTTATTTTAATTGGTAAATAAATAATATTTTTATTCTATTATGTTATTAACTAAATTACATTTATATTATTAATAAATATTATTATTTTTAATATTTTTGATTATATTGCTGTTCATATTACTATTTGTTTCCTTATTTCACTTCATTCAATCATTTCATTTTATAAACTGTAATACTTAAATGTCTACTCACTGCAAAGATTGTTTCAAGAAAATTAATACAAACCATCACTACCTTCAATGTAATCATTGCCTAAACTTTTTTCATAAAAAATGCTGTCGTCTGAATGATATGGAATTTAGGATTAGGAAATTAGAATTTCCTGTAGAAAATTTATTTTTTCATTTAGTTCTTTATCTGACAAGGAGCTGCGTCTGCAAACAATAAATGATAAAGTGATTCATATTAATGAACTCTCAAACAACATATCATCTTTTCCAAATACCATAGAGTCTAATCTTTATGATAAACTTAATGACTTCATTTCCCACCAACTTAATAATAACTATGCAGCTTTAAAAAAAGTCAGCAATTGCTACTTATCAAGGAGTCTCAAACATTGGATAACCCGAGGAATCTTGGCTTCAATTAAAGTACAAAATAAAATATTTAACAAATTTCTTAAAACAAAGAATCCTAGTAACAAACTCTAGAAAAAACTTAAAAAACATATTGAAACTTACTTGTTACTCTCACCCGTCGTAGTAAAAAAACCATAACTCTAAGTTCTTCTCTGACAATGCCAAAAATTTGAAATCTACATGGGATGGTATTAGGAATCATTTTAAACATTAGTTCGAGAGTTAACTCATATCCTTCCTACTTATCTTCAAACAACTCCATGATATATGACCCCTTCAAAATTTCGGAACCTTTTAATTCATTCTTTGTTTCAGTTCTGGAAAAATTACAGAAAAAGATTCACTCATCCAATACTGACTTTAGTAAATACCTTAAAAATCCTAATCTTAAATCAATATTCATAAAACCTACAGAACAAAAACGAAGTATTATCTATTATTCATTCTCTTAATGACAGCAAGGCTTCGGGACCTAAAAGCATTCTAATACCTATTTTTAAAGCTCTTGCAAATGATACCTCTCCTGTACTTTCTGAACTATTTAATCTGTCATTCTTCACCGGTGCATTCCCTGATATTTAAAAAACTGCTTCTGTTATCCCAGTTCATAAAAAAGACTCAAAACTTGAATGTAATAACATCAGTTAAATTTCATAATGATCAAATGTCAGCAAACTTTTTAAAAAAATTATGTATTCTTGTATTTACAACTTTTTGAATAATTCTGCTTGTTCTCATATTCGACACTTTGGGTTTCACTAAAATCACTCCACTTCTCATGCTCTTATTAGCATTACTGAAATGATTCGTGGTGCAATTGACAGTGGTTCCTTTGCTTGTGGTGAATTCATAGATCTTCAAAAAGCTTTTGATACTAGTTTACAACGCGCATCTATTAGAAGAATGACGTTTTCACTAATAAGATCTGATATCCATAAAAAAAAATTTAAACTAAAATCCTAAAATTCCATGATCTTGTAAAGTTTTACAATTGCCTTTTTTTGTTTGACTTTCTCCATAATAAACTACGAAAAATTTTTTAAAAATCTTTTTATTAAAACAAATGAAATTCATAATCATCACACCAGGAATACAGAAAATAGTAAGTTATACACCTAAAAAACAAATAACATAAATAAGAGAGAAAAAAAGAAAAGATTGTTAAACATAATTTTTTGTAGGTATGTATTATATGTAATGTATTATATGTTTGTATTATATGTATGTATTATATGTAATATGTATGTATTATATGTAATATTAATTAATGTTTTGTAATGTAATATATGTATTATATGTAATAATAATTAATATAATGTAATAGTTATGTATTATTAATATAATGTAATATAATATGTATTATATGTAATAATTATAGTAATCTCTTCTTTTTTCAACACAATTAAATATGATAACATATCTATTAATATATTAGAATAATATTATATAAAATATGGTAAGTTTTCCATAAAACAACAATGTTTTTTCCAATGTATTCCAGTGTATTCCTGCATTAACAAAAAAGTCTAAAAAAAAATATTCCCTTGTTACGGATTATTTACTGCTCAACAGAATTCAATTTAAAAATATATTTCTGGAGTGTGTTTCTTTATAATTTCTCTCTGTACTGTTGTTGTCTTTGATATATAATTTCTTTAACGAATTGAGTGGTTTGATTTTTGCTTTATTTATTTATCTATGTTATATTTATTCATTATTGTGTTATTATTGCTACAATTTATATTATTATTATGTTTAATTATTATCTATGATATTTACATACAATTTATAATGTATTATAATTATTCTTTATATTATTGATACTTTATTATTATTGTTATTATTACTATAATTATTACATATATCATTACTATTTATTTAAAAATCTTTTTTTTCTCTCTTATTTATATTATTCATGTTTTTTAGGTGTCACTCCATTGACTAGTTTGTAACTATATGAGTGACACCTAACCAAATTCTATTAACTTACGATGAGCATTTGTAAACTTTTCTTCATATAGTTGAATTAAAAAAAAAAGAAAAAAAGAAAACGTAAGACGTTAAATACATTTAGTTCATATACATTGAGTATTCTCATTTCTATAAAATATTTTCTAAAATGTGAAAACCAATCTGCAAAATTAATTAACCGAATAGCGTGTTTTTGGCGGCGGTAAAGACGTTGTAACTTACTTTTGCTTGTGCTCCCCCATACAGTAATTGCATAATTTATATAATTGTGAACAAGTGAGTAATAGAGTTGCGTTAAAATTTTTTTATTTAAATCTATTCTGGCTTTATATTAGATTCCAATACTTTTGAAAATTTTTGTTCAAATATAATTAATATGTTGTTTCCATGTGATATTCTCGTCAAGGAATACACCTAAGAATTTTGTAACTAAATCTCTTTTTATTTCAACTTGATCAATATAAATTTGTGGCAGATTTGTTGATAAAGAACATTTTTCGGCGAATGGATGAAAAAGAACCCATTTTGTTTTGTTTATATTAAGGGTTAATTTGTTAGATTTGAACCAATTTGATACTTTTTGCAGTTCAATATTCATAGTTGAGTAGAGTTGATATATATCATTATTAGAGAGAAATAGGTTGGTACTATCTGCAAACATGGTACTTAGAAGTTTTGAGGCTTTATATAAATCATTTATGTAAACCAGAAACAAAAGTGGCCCTATATAGAACCTTGTGGAACACCACAGGATATATCTTAGAAATTATTTTGACATAAATTATTACAATGGACAAATTGTTTTCGATTTGTTAAATAGCTTTTGAACCATAGTAAAAAAATTTTATTTATACCGTAAATTCGCATTGCTTGTAATGTTGTTAATGGCAAACCCATAAGTCGCAGTTAAATCACTTCAAACTTAAAAGATTGTTGTTCGACAGTATATTTCAAAGTCTAATGGTTGAAAATAACAACTTAAATGAGCTAGTGGGCAAACCAATCATGTTTTTATCTTTACATATTACAATGACACATGAGTGGTGTGAACATCTAATACAAGTATGAGTAGTCTAACAATCCTTTTAACTGCTGCGATAAAGAACCGTTCCAACCACTCAATAAATTGGGTGGTTCGAACGGCTAAATAATAAATTCATAAATCTCAAATCTGATCTTGTATATACTGTGCCGATCGGACCATCTCTACACCATGATTTATATAATCATCTTTTTGATTTATAAACAACAAAAGACTGTAAGTTGTAAGGCGACGCTGTTTATGGTGTGTATATATATATATATATATATATATATATATATATATATATATATATATATATATATATATATATATATATATATATATATATATATATATATATATATATATATATATATATATATATATATATATAGGCGCCAACAGGATTTTTTGATGTTTGAGATATGTCACTTTTAAGCATTGTGCAAAGTCCAAACTTAAGTATGTTCATGCCTATGCAAAATGAGGATGTTTTGGCAAAAATTGCAATGATGGAGGCTTGTGAACAAAAATACCCCGAAACCTTCGAGTCCCTCTGCCAAACATGAGAGCACTGATGTAGTAAACTTTACTATCTTAGAGTAAATTTAAGTTCATCTACAGATTTTAAATTAAAAATTTATATTTAGTGTTTTATCTGGAAGAAAAATTACCAGATAATTAGGTTCAATTAGTTTTAAGACGCAATGATGCATAGTGTTTTTGAAATAAGCAACATTTTTAGGTGGGGTAATGTGGGTCTATATGTCAACGTGTTTTGTACCGTTAAGAATCTAATGCTTACACAAAATAAATACCTTTAAAATGAAAATTAGTATAAATTAGGTTATTATTTTTTTATTTAACCAAAAATTGAAAAATTACAAGTTTTTTACAATTTAACAAAATTAGGTTAGGTGTCACTCATATAGTTAAAAACTAGTCATTGGAGTGACACCGAAATAAAATAAACAAACAAACAAAAAATTAACAGCAATAATAATAAAGAAAAGCATGCGTAAATTAAATTGATTTAAAAAAAAAAAAGACAATAAATAATAAGACAAAAAAATATGAAAACGCTCAATAACAACAGCAAACAAAAATTAAAATAATTAGCGAAACAGCACAAATAAAAACAAACTTAACACAAACGAAAAGGCAAAACACAAAAACTTATGTTATTTTTGGCATAAAAAGAAAGGTGTAGAAAATGTGGCAAAATAGAAAAACAGAGAACAACAGAAATAATTAGCTACAAACGCACAAATAATAACAAACTTTACGCAAACAAAAAAGGCAAACACATAAATTACAAAATGAAAGCAAAAACTACAAAACGAAAATGCAATCACAAAAACTTCTACAAAATAAAATAAAAAAATAATAATCATTGGTTATTCTTGCCGGAAAAAAAAAGTGTAGAAAAATTGGTAGCGATTTATTTTTACGTTTTAATTAGTTCTTTCCATAATTATTTCGAACTTCTTTCGAACTTTTTTCTTTTAAATTGGTACTTTGCTTTTAATTGATTTTTTTTTGTTTTGTTTTTGTTTTATTAAATCTGTTTGTTCTTTTATTCTTTTATTCATTTTCGTGTTTTATTTTTCTTCAATCTTTTAATTCGTTTATACCTTTTAATAACTTTCTTATTTCACCTTATTTTTAACTAATCTTTTTTATTCTTCAAATAAATTTCCTTCGCTTTTCTTTTTCTCTTTTTTCCTTTTCACCGTTAAATAAACGCTACCGCCATTTTAATTAGAAGTCTGACTGTGTCTGGATTTATTTTTCTGGAGTCATGTTGCTAAGAATTCCTTTAGATGATCATTAAAGATGTAACGTTTTCAATTAAAACTAGTAAATAACGCAGCGTAGCAGTTTTGAAGGATTGTAAATTGAATTTTTATTATATAAACATGTTGTTTTTTTATAAAACAATGAATCTCTAATATATAACATAAAAAATTTGGGGCGACTGAATAAGTGCGAATTTCACAACTGCGAATCTGCACAAGTGCGACTGGCATAAGTGCGAACTGGCATAAGTGCGAACTGGCACAAGCACGAACTGGCATAAGTGCGAATCACTTGCAAAAACTGGCATAAGTGCGAACTAGCACAAGCGCGAACTGGCATAAGTGCACCAAAAGAATTTGCAAACAATGGCATAAGTGCGAACTGGCATAAGTGCAAACTGGCATAAGTGCGAAACAATTGCAAAAACTGGCATAAGTGCAAACTGGCACAAGCGCGAATTAGCATAAGTGCGCCGAAAGAATTTGCAAACATTAGCATAAGTGCAAATTGGCATAAGTAGCGAATTGGCAAGTTCGCACTTATGCCAATTCGCACTTATGCCAGTTCGCACTTATGCCAATTCGCACTTATTCCAATGCTTGCAAATTCTTTCAGCGCACTTATGCCAGTTCTCACTTGTGCCAGTTCGCACTTATGCCAGTTTTTGCAATTGATTCGCACATATGCCAGTTCGCACTTATGCCAGTTCGCACTTATGCCAATGTTTGCAAATTCTTTCGGCGCACTTATGCCAGTTCGCGCTTGTGCCAGTTCGCACTTATGCCAGTTTTTGCAATTGTTTCACACTTATGCCAGTTCGCACTTATGCCAGTTCGCACTTATGCCAATGTTTGCAAATTCTTTCGGCGCACTTATGCCAGTTTGCGCTTGTGCCAGTTCGCACTTATGCCAGTCTTTGCAACTGCTTCGCACTTATGCCAGTTCGCACTTATGAAATTCGCACTTATTCAGCCTCCTCAAAAATTTTGGATAATTTTCAATTAAAATTTTGCTTTAAATTCTTCCTAAATCATAATTTTATCAAGCTTTGACTTTTATATGTACTTTGACTTTTAAATTTAAATATCATATATTCAAAGTTATAATATGATTTATTCTATATATTAAAAAAATTCGTAAAAAAAAACAAAAACAAAAAACTATGGAAATAAAACCACAAGAATGCTCTGCATTTCTTGGAAATTAGCTAATAAAGATAAAAAATATATATATTATTAGAAATGTTATTAGAAATTTATATTATATTATATGTTATATTATATATGTTATTAGAGAGTCCAACATCGGACAACTCGATTAATACCATCACTTAAAAAAATCAACTATGAGTATCGTCTAAAAACTCTCGATTTGACTACCTTGACAAAAAGGAGGCAACGAGGAGATATGGTTCAACTTTTTAGATTCTTTAACGGTTTTAACGATTTGGAAACAATCAAAAAAATTAGTATTAAACAAACTCAAACGAGAGGTCGCAGCTTTAAATATGTCAAAGGAATCACTAAGCAAGCATGTTGTGAAAACTTTTTATTTAATAGCTCGGCTACTTTATGGAATAGCTTGCCAAGCGAGTTGGTTAAAGCACAATTATTTTAGTATTTAATGTTCCAAAAAATTAGTTGATTGTTTAAGGAGAAAGTTGTTCATACTCTAAACATGACAATGGGGCAGATTGGCCCAATGCAACCGGGGCACGTTGACCATGTGGCCAACTTGCCCCGTAGATTTTTAAAACAATTCGCGTAAACTTGTGATTTTTGTTCTAAAAAATTTAAAACTTGTAGAACATATTAGATCAGAAATAAGCCTCATAAACAAATTGACATTTGTTTTTATACGTTTTTTTGGGTTTTATACGTCGTTAATAAGAAAATATCATTCGTATTCATAATACTTAAATTTGGATAAATAATCTTAATATATATAAAGGGCAATGTGTGTGTGTTTGTTTGTTCTCTATAGAAATCCGAACCGCCGGACCGATCTCGATGAAATTTGGCATGGGGGTAGTCCTCGAGGGGGAGAAGGTTCTTAGCTGGGTTTTGACCACGTACCCCGATCCCCGGGGTCAAGGGGGCCCAAAAATGGCCCCCCTGATCCCGGGGTCAGGGGGGACAATTTTTGGGGCCCATTTTTGGGCCCATCTTTGTGTACAGATATCAGGTAAGCTAGTTTAAATATTGGCCCGGGCAACGCCGGGTAACTCCAGCTAGTCTTATTATAAAATGTAATTTTAACTTTGATTTACATATGCCTAAACTTAAATATTGTAAATAATTATATATTATTATATATATTATTTAACTTATAATTTAACTTATTTAAGGAAATTTAATTGATATTTAAACTTTACATGCTAGTTATACTTACATATATAATTTTAATACTTTATACATTTATATATATATATATATATATATATATATATATATATATATATATATATATATATATATATAATATATATATATATATATATATATATATATATGATATATAAATTTAATATGACATGAGTTATGTAAATTATTAATGATTAAAAGTAAATAAGTATTTAGTGTTTTAAAAAAGAAAAATATAAAATGTAATTTTTTAAATATATAAGTATGCAGGTATATAAATAACTAAATAAAAAAGAAATAGTTAAATATAAAACATGTAATAAAGTAATTTACTTTTGGTTTTTGCATTTTTTTAAGACCTACCTAAAAATGGTACGAAATTATATTTGAAAGTCACAACGTGGAAAAGTGTTAGAAGAAACAATGTTATTGGCAGTGATACAAGTTACAAAATATAAAAGATCAATTAGAGCAGTTAGTAGAGAATTTAATATACCACATAAGACTCTAGGAAGGTATTACATATCCAAAAGGTTACCATCTACATCTAATACTTCGGTTCAAACTGAAGTAGAACTTGATTGCCTAGTGATTCTTTGAAATTCTAACAATGATAACACATTTGAGTTTTATGTCACTGCAACAGTACTTAAGCCTAATGCAGAACATACGCCTGATAACGCAGCTATAGGGAGAGATTTACTATCACCTAAATTAGATAAAAAAACCCTGCCACAAGTTTGGCTATGCCAAAAGAATTCAGGTATTTCTATTTTCTCTAACTAATTTGAATTTAATTTAGTACCGTAACTTATCTGAACTTATTGAAGTATCTTATTAAATATAAGATACTTCAATATAAAACACTGCTTTGATATATTTAAAATTTAAAATTTTTTTAGACTGGGACAGATACCTATTATAATTTAATGTTTATGTCTAATGGTAATATATATTTTATATTTCTTTAGGTATTTGAACCTGAGCAGGAAGTTCTGCTTGAAGAATATCTTATGAAAGCAAGTGATATTTACTTTGGTCTTTCTCCTAAAGAAGTTCGACGGTTTGCTTATACATATAATAATGCTTGTAGCAGGAAAATTGCTCACTCATAGATAGAACTTAAATCTGCTGGTAGTGATTGATTCTCTGGATTCTTAAAAAGGCATCCAAAGTTTTATATTCGCTCTCCTCAAGCAACAAGTTTAGCTCAGTGCACAAGTTTTAATAAACATTATGTAAATTTATTTTTTGACAACTTAAGCAATGTTTTGACTAGATTAAAATTGAGTGCTTCAGACATTTGGAACAATGATGAGACTGGAATCACAACAGTGCAGCGGCCTGATCGTGTTATTGCACGTAGAGGCTTTTGCCAGATAGGTCGAGTAACATCAGCAGAAAGAGGAGCATAAGTGACTATGGCTTTTGCAGTTAGTGCAATTGGCAATAGCATAACTCCATATTTTATCTTTCCCAGAGTTAATTTTAAATCTCACTTTATTTGTGATGGACCAATAAGATGTGATGGATTAGCACATTCTTCAGGATGGATGACATAGACAAATTTTCTTAAATATATCAAACATTTTTCTATCCATGCACGTTGTTCCAATGATCAACATTGTCTGGTATTGATTGACAACCACAGCTCTCACCTTGATGCAGCAGTACTTGATTTTTATAAAGAAAATAGTATCACACTTTTATCTTTTCCAGCACACTGTAGTCATAAATTACAACCATTAGTTAGAAGTGTTTATGGTCCTTTTAAAAAGTTTGTGAACTCAGCATGTGATGCATGGGTTACTGTAAACAAACGACCTATGAATATCTATGACATACCTGGTATAGTAAAGACAGCACATCCTAATGCTATAACTCCAAGGAATATAATTAGTGGTTTCCAAGCAACAGGTATTTATCCATTTAACATTTAACAGAAAGTGATTTTTTGACATCATATTTAACAGATAGACCCTAGTACTAAAATGTAATCTATGGATTTTAGCATCACTAAACAAACACCTAGCAACGAAGTTTCATCTGTTGATTGCATCGTATAAAATGAGCTATGGGATAAATTGCCAAAACTCGTTTTTGTACTTATATGTTTTTTTTTTTTTTTTTTTTTTTTTTTAGATTATTCACCCAAGGCCCGAGGGGGGCCACTACAGTCGAGGAAGCTACTCATTTTTTTGTGTTTTTTTTTTTTTTTTTTTAGTTATTATTCGTGGTGCAACCCTCTCTCAACTCTTTAACTCCGAAACACAAACCTTGCCGAGCAAGGCCGCTGCGCGGAGAAACTAAGTTGAGCGCGGTACTTCCAGGGACGTGGTGGGAGTCGAACTCCGAACCTCTCGCTTACAAAGCGAGCGCTCTTACCACTACACCACTACCGCATGTACAATCATTTTAGCTGCATTGCATAGCTTTGAGCATAACAGTTTCCTATTTCTAGTTTATCTGCTGTTAATTTGTTGAAAATTCAAATTGCAATCGCTTCTGCTGTTCATTCAGACTCTAATATTGTTACTTCATTATTTTTAATATCTCAAATATTATATTCAATATATCATATCTGATTACTTGAGACAACTGTTCAAATTGGGATATACCTGGTTTACTGTCATAGCATAATAGCGAAATATTTCGCCTTCCTAGTGTCACTCAGAATAGCCATCCTAACGTGATCACCAAGCAGAGTTATAAACTCATTCTGTATTGTAGGAGAGAGATGTGACTTTTTACCTTAAGCAATATGTAATAGCCTTAGCAATATTACCTATCACTGCATCATATCAAGGAGGTAGGATTGGACGGAGAACAAAGTTAAAAAAACGTCAATTCTTAAGGGGGAAGGTCCGTCAAATAATTTTAGATAATTTTTTTAGGTATAATAAAATGATTTTAGATAATAATTATTTTCTAAAGCAAAGCATTTACAAAGTTTTAAATAAAACTATATTAAAAATCAAAAAGTTCATATAATAAAATATAGCGCCATGTTGCCATGGAACAGGCTTTGTAGTAACATAATTTTCTATTAAACACCGCGTAATTATCATAATTTAAAGTTAACCAATCACATCCCACTTTTAATAAAAATTATCCAATAATATTGTCAAAAATGTTTCAAAACGTCGGAAGCATTCCAAATAAAAGATAGAAGCCTAAAAAATTCGTAAACAATATTTAGAGTTGGTCTGTTGTTATTTTTTTATTATGTGCTTTTTGAATGACTAATAATCAATTTCTAGACTAGAATTAAATTAATAAATGTCTAGATAAGAATTACTAGTATTTTTGCCGGGTTTACGAAAAGGTATTTTATCTCTCTATATATAGAATATAGCAATTTGTTTTTAAATCCAGCAAAAGCGCTATAACACAAAATAAAATCCTGGAGAGATATAATATGTTCTTTGCCAAAAAAATGTTCTTTAAGAACGTAACAAACCTATAGCTAAACGGGGAAACAGAGTATAAGGTTCAACCAAGTAGTAGAGATTGTCTAAAACTTTGATATTTATACCCAGTATCGAGGTATTCAAAAAACTATTACTTTACGTAGATCACGATTGGTATTTTCTAAAATACCAAAAGTAATAACTTCTCAATGGCCATATAAAAAGTAAATTTTGTTTTGCTAAGAACAAAATTCATTTTAGAATGACCCAGTGGCGTTGCGAAGGGCCCGCAGCTGCGGGAGGGCTCAGAGTTATTAGAGGCCCAAGCAAAATTTTTCAATTTTTTTTTTTTAATTTGTCATTCTTAAAAATAATATGCATGTATGTAAACATAGCAACATTAGCAATTTTTCCTATTATTATATAGCTAAGAACTACAAACTCTTTTTCAGACTATTTTTTAGCTTTAATAATAATCTTATCTAATACTTCAAATAGTGAGCTTTTTATTTATTTATGTATAAAAAATTAAAACAAACTGTATCAACTCATAAATATACAATTTAGTTAAGTGGTAAGTACGATGTCGTAAGGTTTTAAAGCAAAGTACAATATTGAAGTTATTGTATTAAAACAATAATTCACTTTAAAAAAAAGGTTGCTAAGACGGACGTCGAGGTATTTATCTCTTGTGAAGTAAATAAGTCCTATAAAACTTTTTTCAAACAAGTTTTGGTATCTGTAAAAATTAACAATAAACACAAATATATCTAAGTTATATATAGACCTTATGATGCTAATTTAATATAATATATCGCAGAATCCTTCAATAGCTTAATCCTTAATTATATATATATCGCAATTATAATATATCGCAGAATCCTTCAATAGCTTAATCCTATCAGAATCCTTCAATAGCTCATAGCTTAATTAGGAAGCCCAACGATGTCTGCTTTATTGTCGATAATTTTAACATATCACATTTCCTACATCCAGACACCCTATTAGACTCACGCTTATGTTTACGATGTAGGGAAAAAAATAAAAATGGTAGCTTTTCAGTTTGATAAGTATCAACAAGTGTTCTACATCTTAATATTTTTACTCTTTCTGGCTAGATTTTTAAAACGCTTCGATTGTATTGTGCTTCTGCTTTATGCTTTATAATAATTTTAAATCAAAAGATTCGAATTGTCCACTCAAATACTGTCGTTTACCAAGATCAGAAAGCGTACAAAAAACCTATAGGAAGTTGTTTAAAACAAGTTTATAAAAAGAGAGATAAAATACAAACAATTTGCGAGACATTATTGTTCCAGTTGAACTATAAGAAAAAAGATCCCTAAAAAACTGACCAGCTAAAATAAAACTTGAATCAATCATTAAAGAAAATGATATGCTAAAAAAAAATACAATTCAGCAAAGAGAAAATTATAGTTATAAAAGGGGCCCTTCATATATAGTATATATGAAGGGTTCCTTTTATAATTTTTATAACTATAGTTTTCTCTTTTTTTATTTTTATTTTCTAAACTTGTATATAATATACAAGTTCAAAAATAAAATTTTCAAAACTTTAAAAGTTTACCAAAAAAACCAAGTAATTTAGATTGCTAACCAGCTGTAATTTTATGTTTTCTGTAATTATGCCACTCTTGTGTTTTGTTCTGTCATGTAATTAATACCACATCGTTTTGAAGCCACGCGGTTACTAAGGTCAATATTTACAATACCATTATCAAAAATCTCTCTATTAATGAGAAATATGCTATGCCTTTGAAGCCATCATAAGTGCTTTGTACATAAGTATTTTAAGTATTATTTGGGATGGTATAAGTGACACTTTTGGTATTACTTTGTAGTGTTATTTTCTCTGAAAGTATTTTTATCATTTGAATCATCCGTGAGTTTATTATAGAATTCAATGTTTTCAATTATAGTGCTATCTATGTGAAGTATATTTAGATCAAATAATGAGGTATTAAAACAAATAATGATAAAACAAAGGCATTTCTGTGTGTGAGTATTTATAATATAAATATTGACAAACAGATGATTTGAGTTCAAATTTCAATTTCATTAGTAGAAAATAAACACTTTACAACTAAACAGCAATTTTTTTACGTGTTATTTCAATTTTTAAACAATTAATGATACCTCCTTTTAAAAATAGTTTAGTTCTAGATTCGCTGATATAGCAGTTATGTCATCTCTTTTTTTTATATTTTTAGGACCCAGTTAATTTTAAAAATGGTTACACTTTGTAACTGTTGTATGCAAGATAGAGCCTAAATCTTTTCTTTTATAGTTTTTATTGTAGCTTGTATTTTATCATTAATTGTGTTTTAAAAAACACAAAAGTAAAAGTAAGCAACCCACTACACAACCTACTAAAACTAACCGGACAACTGCAATATTTTATTTCAGGATTAAATCAATCAAAAAGTAAAACAATTAATCTCAAATAGTCATTGTATAATTTTATACTTATAACCACCTAACCAGGTAACTATTTTATTTTGCAACTTTGTAGCACTCTTTATGCTTTTTCAGGAAGTCCGCAGTTCTTTTCCTTTTTACGGTTACAATAACTCTGCATAAAACCGCGGATCAAATGTTTAATTTATTAATTTCTAACAATTTTACTGTTTGCGAATATTTATCCCCAAGGTTAATAAAATAAAGAAAAAGTATGATCCTTGGTTTAACCCACATATTAAAACCTAATCCGAGTAAAAAAATCCGCTTGGTAAACCAACTGCTCAACTAAATGGAAGAATAATAAACTTAAAATAAACTGTTATCTTCTTAATCGTTTCGTAAAAGCTGAAATATTTAAAGCAAAATGAGCACATAAAAAAAAGAATATCAACATCTCTCTGAATAATTTCCATTGTTAAAAAAAAGTTACTAACCAGAACGAACTTATAATGAAACCTTGGGTTTTTCTATTTCAGACATTATTAACTTACCTATCTAAATCTCTATAAATATTTTTTCCATTTACAAAAATCTTTCATAAATTCTTTAACTCTGGAATATTGCTCACGCTCTAGAAATTAGCAAATTTTAGTTCGGTCTATAAAAAAACGAATGATAAATTACTTGCTGAAAGTTTTTGACCTATTTCACTATACTCTGTTGCTTGCAAAATAGTTAAAATATTCGTTAAAAATCTTTTGACACATTTACGATAATAAAATGCTCTCTGCAAACCAACATAGTTTTCTTCACCATAAATTATGCGTGACTAATCTAATATAGAGACTTTTGGTATTATTTTATCTTCAATAGTATTTCACTAACTTATTAATGTAATCTCGATTTCGCCAAAGCGTTGATTCTCTAATTCAAAACAGACTTATGTCTGTTTTGAATTAGAGAACCTTACCCCAACATAGAGTAACTTACCCCAACATAGGGTAAGTTGACGCAAACTATAAAAATGATTGTTAATGTACTATTAAGTGCAAAATTAAAAGAAACTTTTTTATTATTAATTTTGGAAACAAATTTAAGTCAAAAATTTAATATTACTTTTAGTTGGTACCAAATATTAGTACGTATATCAGCCAAAACAGTAGCCCACTTTTATCTGTGAAAAAAAAATCTAAAAAAAATTTTTTTGTAAGAATAAACTTTTTCAATATTGTTAAAACTTAAAAAAAAAATTAATTTTATAAAAATATTTTTTTTTTCCATAGTAACTGCTATGAGCCAACAGGGCCGTACCGTAAAATTTTTTAGGGGGGTCGTTTTTGAAAAAAAAAGGCACTTTTAAAACACCAAACAAATATCTTACTAAAATTTTCGTGAAACATAGCTATATTTGTGTAAACAATGTTTACAAAAACGAACTTATTGTTTTCCGAATATTTTTTCTATTTTTATACTGCATAGGCGTGTAAGCAAGCTCCTTGTAAGAAAATGGGTATTGATACAAAGATTAATAATATTTTGATAAATAGTTTAAATTTTTATTCAAAAATTAAAATTTTTTCATACAATTTTCAAGGATGTAAAGTAAAAATGAAATTTTGAGACTTGTTTATAATCAACAATTTCATTGTAGTGGATATTCATGATGGCTAATGAACCAAGTCTATCTGCAGTCATACTGGCTCTCAACCATGTTCTTAATCTTCGCATTGCTGAAAAGCTGCGTTCACATTCTGCGGACGTTACGGGTAGTGTACATCCGATTTTAGAAGCTCAAAGAGATTATGATATTGATTTTCATCGCAGATTTTAATGGCTTTAGCTAGAGTATTAGGCCTATCTTCAGGTTTAATAACAGACCATTTTCTTTTCCAAAACATGAATTCTTGATCTACAGCTTCTGAGTTTGGAAGATCACTTTTATACATTTCAACTAACTCCTGGAAAGCAGTATCTCCTCACTTCAAATTATCAAGGGAAGCATAAAACCTTAGCAATGCAATTTGTTTTTTGGAATCGTATTTTGATTTCTGAAATGATGGCGTCGAGAAAAGTTATAATCAAGGCCCGTTTATAATATTCATGTGGACTCTATACAGGTACGTTATTTCTGTAGGCCTGTCTCATGGTGATTCTGGGAATCGTTGGTTCGACAAATAATTTACTTGTCATACGAGTAGCTTGTTTGTAAATTGTGTAAGTTTCTTTTTCAACATTTTTCTGTAGATGGTTCAAATCGACGATTGTTTCTAGAATGTTACTGTATGCATACACAATATCAGTTGTACGCCCTTGTAACCTCTCTGTTATATACGACAACAAGTGAAGTAAGCGATACAAAGTTATAATTCCAATTATGAATTCGAACTTAGTGAGTGCATGTAGGTGAGTTGGCCTCTCTTTTTTCTTGTGCGTCCCAATCCATACTAAAATCTATATTGAATCCATAATAAAATCTATATTGAACTGTTCTTTATTAGAGTATATTCCTAAAATAATCTCTAATGCCTCTGCCATAAATGGTATAGCTAAATAAAAGTGTTCATATGCGGTATCTCTTTCTGACCATCTTGTTTTGCACATCCCTATCAAAATCTTTTTTCTTTCAGTTGATTTACAACGGATCTCTGCAACATGCTCCAGCAAGCGCTCTCTTTTCGGAGAGGTATTGAAATAAATAGATATATTTCTTTATACTTCCAAAATGTTATCAATGATTGGTATTTTTGATGTTGCAGCAATGGATAAATTCAAATTATGTGAGCCACAATATGTTACAATTGCTTTTGATGATTCTTTTAAAATAAAGCTGGCAACACCTTTTTTTACAGATTGCATGTTTGGTGCGCCATCGTAACACTGGCCTCTACAAGAACTAAGATCAATTCCACTTTCGCTATAAAGTTTCACCAAGCTTTCCCCAATATGTTTGTCTGTTATCCTGTCAAGATTCAAAAAGTCAAGAAATACTTCTCTAATTTGTTTTTCTCCGTTTTCGTATTTCATACATACTGATAGAATTTGTTGGCTTGCAGTTGTTACCTCGTCTGCTGAAATTGAATGGCAGTTTGAAGCTTTGATTTCATTAATTAGCCGTTCTTGTATACATTTCTTTCCAATTATATCAATTAATTTATTTTGACTCTAGGGGCCAAGGTAACCGACATGTTTTATCGGTTACATTTTGAGAACTGTCGATAATAAAAAACACTTGAAACGTAATTAATAATAAACTTTTAGATCTAAAACTATACCAAAATTAAAAAAACTCGCGTAAACATTACAATAAAAAACAAGTAATAACAAAAGTACAATCATAAAAAAATTTAACGTTTAGTTGATATCTATATCTATATCTAGTTAATATCTATATCTAGTTAATATCTATATCTAGTTAATATTTATATCTAGTTAATATCTATATCTAGTTAATATCTATATCTAGTTAATATCTATATCTAGTTAATATCTATATCTAGTTAATATCTATATCTAGTTAATATCAAACTTAGCAAACTAATTATTTTAAAAGAAGATCAAAATAACTTTTTTATTCAAAATATCCAGCTAACGATTTGCATTTCTTTGCAGCAAATAATTTTTGGCGCCAAATTAAAATAGGCACTTTTCATAAAAAGGAGGGGGGGGGGGCAATCGCCCTCAACGCCCCTCCTCTTCCCCCTCCCCACTGTACGGGCTAGGCCAAACTTGTGCAGAACTTGATTCAGCGTCAAAACAGTCGCCTACGGCTTGTGTTATATTCTCTTTTTCTTTAGAAAATAGTTTGTTTGTTTTTTAAATTTTAGAAAATAGTTTTCTTTAGAAAATACTTTTTTTTTTTTCAGTTTACAATGTTAGTCATGTTGCATAAATCGTAATACATAAACATAAGTCGTAATACAATTACGCAAATGATACAATTCAACGTACTAACAATATAAAGCTAAGTTTCTGAAAGAAGATCATAAGTAATCTTATCATCGGAACCTTAAAAATATTTATTTATAACATATATATATATATATATATATATATATATATATATATATATATATATATATATATATATATATATATATATATATATATATATATATATATTAAAAATTTAACGTATTTACATGATGCATAGATACAACACATTTTAATATATAATAAGCTGAAGATTTAACAAATACATTTTACATAAATTTTTAGTAGAATTTTAAAATGTTGTCCATAGAGAGAATGAATTTTTTTAACTTAATTTTAAAAACGGGAAGAGTAATAGAAGGATCAAAACTTGGTAATACTATTTTATTCCAAAGATGGGGTGCACGATATGAAATATAAAATTGATTGAACTTAGTTCTACAAAAAGGTTCATTTAAAAAACCGTTATTTCTTAATGTGTACTTATTTATTGGTTTTAAAGAAGGTCATTAAAAACAAATAAAGATAAATCTTTTTTCCATATAAAAGTAAAACATAAGACATTAAATATGTTTAATTTATAAACATCTAGAACCTTCATATAATCAAAAAAATATTTTGAATTTGAAAAGCGATCTGCATAATTAACTACGCGGGTTGCATGTTTCTGACGGCGATAAAGATGTTGCAATTTACTTTTATCCGTATTTCCCCAGGCGATGATTGCATAATTTATATAATTGTGTATAAATGAATAATAGAGTTGGGTTAGATTTTTTTGTTTAGATAATTTCGGGCTTCGTATAAAATGCCAATATTTTTGGAAATTTTTGTGCTTACATGATCAATGTTTTCTCTAAGTAATATTCTCATCAAGATAAACACCTAAGAATTTTATAACAGTATCTCTTTTTATTATCGTTTCATCAATATAAATTTGAGGTATATTACTTGGTAAAAAACATTTTTTTGCGCAGGAGTGAAAGATAATCCATTTTGTTTTGTTAATATTTAAAGTTAATTTATTAGCTTTGAACCAATTAGAAATGTGATTGAGTTCTTTGTTTGTTCTTCATGTACTTTAATAGTTCTTCACATGCTTTAATAACCTTTTTTTTTAGTTTCAGTTTCCCTTCCCAAGACCATAAAGGCCTCTACAGTCGAGAAGGCTATTTTAATTGTGGTTACAACTCTATCAACTCTATAACTCCAAAACACAAACCTTGAAGGTTGCTGTGCGGGGAAACAAATTGAGTGCGATTCTACCAGGGATGTGGTGGGGATTGAACTCGGAACTTCTTGCTTGTAATGAGAGCGCTCTACCACTACAACTACTACCGCATTGTCAAATATTAAACTTTTCCCAAGCTCGACGTTGCTTCTGTAAGTTACGCGTTTCCAGAGTTCGACATTTGCAGCCTTGCTTCCGCTATCTTTAAGCTCTTATCATATTACTAAGAAAACCATTATTCCATTATTGTTTTTGTTTATTATAAAAAATATATAAAAGAAAATATTAACGTAATAAAATAATATACAGGGAGTATTTTCTCTTATTTTATTCATTATTTTGAAAAAAACTACGCCATATATTATAAATACATTACTATATTCTTCGCTATATATATTATACTTTTGTCAAGAAATTATAACATAATTAAATGTAATTTTTGCAACTTAATTAGTTTTATATTGCAATGACTTAAATGTCTACCATCATATCATCTATTAACAATAGGTGATATGATACGTATCTCTGATGATAGGACGTTAGTCATTGATATCGCAATGCCTAAACGTTCCATTATCTATCGCAACGTCTAATGTTCATTAAGGACTTCTTAATTTATTGATGACAAATATTACGATTGTGTTTAAGCAATTAATACAAAATGAACTTACAGCAGAAGTAAAATCTGACTACTAGAATTGAACTTACAATTGAAGTAAATCTAACAATTTTTGTTCTGTATTGTCATTATTTTATATAATTATACTATTTTAAAAATTAAGTAACATCTTTAAAAATAGTTTTTACATTACTTTTAGAAAAATTTTATAAAATGCAGCGCATGCCATTCATTTTATAATAAAATGACATTTTTTGGCGCCCTATTAAATCTTTGCGCCCGCGGCAAATTCTTTCTTGGCCGCCCCTTCGCTACGGTAATGGAATGATAATCTATTGCACATATGTACATGTATTTCTCTCCACATTCTCAAATACATGTTTATGTACATGTATTTGAGAATGTGGAGAGAAGAGAGAGAGGGCAATAGTTAACTAATTGTTTTAATACTGTTTTAATATTAAAATAACTAATTATTTTAATATTGTTAATTTAACATTGTTAATTACTTATATTTAGTAACTTTCTTTTAAAATTGGAGTAACTTCAGCAACTTTTAATTATTCAGGAAAAACTCCTTGGTGGATAGATCTATAAACTTTGAAAAGGATACCTTTTAAGTGTTTTAAATATCCTTTGACTATATTACCGTTTATGCTTCAATTGATTTATTTTTTTAAGAGATTTGAAAGCTCTTTCAAACTCTTGAAAAGATTGTTCAGAAGATAATTTGTTGGAATCAATGCAATTTTCCATCTGTACCAAAAAATCTCTAATGTAGCATTGGCATAAGGAGTTGTATTAGCTTAGGACTGATGTTAACAAAGAATTTATTAAATTCATGAGCTATAGTTCTTGATTTGCATATATTTTTGTTATCAAATATAATTAACAGGGGGAAGGAACATGAGCGTCTTTTTTGTCTACCGCTAATTTAATTCATTATCTGCCGAGTACGTTTTAAGTTATTTTTAAATTTACCTATTATTTTATACAGTGACGGATCCAGGACCTTTTTGTGTTTGAAATTCCAAACATTTGTATGTTTATACTTATGTCAAATAAGAAGGCTTTTTAAAAAATTGCGGTGATTGGAGGCTGGGAACAAAAAAGACCTTTTAACTTTCCCCTTCCCTTCTACCCCACCCGACCCTAAACGTGAATGGCAACAAGTTGACAAAATAGTTTTGCACTAATCTCGACTAGACTTATATTCATCGATAAATTTTAAGTTTCATAGAGCTATCTTTCAGCGTTCAAAAATTATGACCATATAAAGTTTAACCCCCCCCCCTTCAATTTGAGGGGGCCACAAAATGTTATATGGTCATAATTTTTGAACACTGAGTGATAATATGAAACATAAAATTTATTGACACATATATGTCTAGCTGAGAATAGTACAAAAAATATTTTATCAACTTGTTGCCCCTCACGTAAGGAGTGTGTGTGAGGGGAATGGGGAGGGGAATAAAGTTAAGGGACCTTTTCTTTCCCAGCCTCCAATCGTTGCAATTTTTTGCAAAACCTCCTTATTCAACATAAGTATAAACATACAATTATTTGAAGTTTGCTACATGTCTGGAAGTTAGCTTCTCAAAAAATCCTGAATCTGTTACTGATTTTATATAAATTCTCTGTTACTGATTTTATATAAAGTCAAGGGTTGGTCACCTTTAGGGTGACCAACCCTTGGTCGCCCAAGGGTTAGTCACCCTAAAGGTTTCTCCTCCCAGCGACCACTTTGTCAAAGTCTGTGTTTTGAGGCTAAAGGGTTGAGAGACAAAGTAGTCTCTTCGATTCTAGTAACTCCCTCAATTGTTGGAAGATGAATACTGCAAAAACAAAATAAAAATTCCAGATAAATATTTGACAAAATATAAGAAAACATATGTACAACACTAAACTATACAAGGTATCTACATATAATAATTTGTTTATCTATGGTTAAAATGCTTTTCCAACGTGTGGCCAACCTAAAATTCAATGCCAGAATGCATTGTGGAGTATACACTATATTGTGGAGTACACTCTATAGTGGTGTAGGAACAATGTTTATGCCATGTTTCATATGCTTACCTGCAACCACATCAATACCATTTCATAAAGGAGTGCAATTATTATATGGCTAAGTAACTGCTATATACTACCCACTTATATATATATATATATATATATATATATATATATATATATATATATATATATATATAATATATATATATATATATATATATATATATATATATATATATATATACACACACACACATGAGATTATAATGCAATATTACTCCAAATAAAAAGGTGATAATTTAATATAACTGTTTTTTTACTGTCTTATACTAAATTTAAATTCATCGATTAGTTTAATTTTATTTAATCTTTTAGAATTTGATATGGTAATGACCATATAAAATTTAAATAAGAAGGTAGTACAACTTTTATTGCTTTAAACACCAAAATACTAAAATACTAAATTCATCTGTCAGTTTGATGGTGGTCACTAAACATATTGCTAAGCAAACAGTTTAGCTTTTTTATTGACTTAATTTTGACTTAAAATTCAATTTAGTTAAAAACTAAAGAAAATTAATAATAAGAACATTAATAAACATATGACTTTCAAAATCAACTTTTGATGATCTTTAGTTGGATCATATAAACCAATAATTGGCTTCAGCCCCTGCATTTTTATTAAAGTTTAGAGAAAACCGTATAAATTATAACTTGTGAATAACAAATAAAGCTTAAATTAGCTATGTTTATTATGATTGAAGAAAATATAAATCTAGAATATAAATATAAATGAAAACTCATGCTTATATAAAACAAATAAAAAATCATTAGTTAACAAATCAGTTTATTTATGCAAATTATATAGCAGGAACTCTAAGGGATCACTGCATTTATGGTTACATTCCCTTAATAAACAACATATTTTACTGGTTGTTTTTTTTTAAGAAACTTTTATTTATAGATTTAAATATTTTTTACCCAGTAACTCTCATAGGGAGATAAACAATAAAGCAATATATTGTATACTTTATCAAATTACCATTTATGAAAAAATAGATATTTATATTTAAAACTTAATTCTAAAAAATATATAAATTAATACCATTTATAAAATATTTATATAAATTATTTAAAAACCTTTGAAACAATACTAATAAATATAAAAGCAAAGCCATTTACCAAAATAACGTTTGTGATTTGAACTTAAACATTAAAAAAAAGAAAGAATGCTTTTAGCATCCAATTGCTAGATACTGATCAAGAATAAAGTAAATTATTAAACAGCAACAACGAGTTTGTTTTGACTGTTTATTTTCTTTCATTTCAAGTTGTTTTTTTTTACTTCATTTTTTCACCTCATTCATGTTCAATCAAATGATTTCTTTTTTCATGAAAAAAGCAAACATTATTCTAGATTAAGGTAAACTATCGTATCTTATTTTTAGAAAGCGTTGATGAACCATTTAAATTTGCACATTATTTCGATCTTCCATTGGATTCTGCTAACATATTTTCTTTGTTTTTATATAAGTTTTTTCGTCCTTCTTCGTCACTATGATTTGCAGCATCTTCTGATTTTTCGCTTCTAGTTTGAATATCATCACCTATAGCTCTTAAACAAGCTCCAATGGCACGAAGCCTTCGCATAGACTCGTTAGATATTCTACGCCTTAGCGATGGACGATTTGGTCGAGTTGAAACTTCAATGTTATCCTCGTTAGGAGTATTAGAACTTTCGTTACTTTTTTTTTTAAATATTTTAAAAACACCCATCTTCTAAAATAAATCTTTTAAATAAGATAAAAGTAAAACTTATTGTCAACACGATTACTTTACCACAACTAACTTTAAAATAAATTTTACTATTTCGACGATTAAATTTTGTAATAAAATTAAGTTCGTCATAACATCCGATTTTGCAGAACAGCCTAAAGTTTTTGTTTTTTAACCATGATGTAATCATTTTTTATTATACCGTTTTACTAAGTACTTCCATCAAATTCTAAAGAAATCGCACTTGTCGTTTAAATTAACCGGAAAAGGAAAAAAACAACCTATATACTTGCATGTCGTTTGTTCTATATATGCTACAAAACTGAGTTTCTTATATTCACATCATAAACAATATTTTTTTAAAAAAGCAAGCGTTACATTACACGGATTTATAGTCTCAGTTCCGCTCCGCAAATTATCTCAAAACTGTTTAGAAAAGTAAACATTTCTAGAATTTGAAAAAAAATTTGAGAAGCTGAATATGACATATTGATATTACTTTGATATAAAGTTTTTTTTAACGCTAAATATCTTTCCTGACCAAATTTATCACTAACTTATGTTCGAAACATTTATCTTGCTAAACGATTTTGTGATTTACGAAAATTTACGGAACGGAACAGAGGCTATAAACATATTGGCATGATAAAACCAAAAAGCTTACTTTTTTGGTCTTTTTCTTAAACTAATTTTAAAAACAAATTTAAATTTATCAACTTCACAAAAAAAAATATCATTTGTTTTTGTAGTCGTAAATTTTAGTTTACTTTCAAATATTTTTTTTTAAAGTATTAATTAGCATAAATACAGAAAGAAAGGTACATGTACAGGTGTAAAAATAACACAAAACAGATACTCCAAAAGATAAAAACTAAATTTAATTTAGAATCTTTGTTTACTTTGTTGATTATTTTACAACTGTTTTGCTTTAACTTATCGAAAACCAGGCTAATAAACGGCGTTTAAAAAAAAAATTCTTTTTAAACGATTCGTATCCTAAACAAAAATTATAATTAATAAGGTTTGGTTAACTATAGAATTAAGTTCACTATAGAATATATATGTATATATGTAACATATATATAACATATATGTATATATATAACATATTATAAAGTTAATTAAATCAAGTGAAACATTTTAATTGAATTTTTAAATAAACCAAAAAATTTTGAAGTATTCCTTTAAGTTGAAAAAATCTCAAGTATTTGTTTAAAACATAAAAATATTCAAAAGTTTTGATACGTGACTCAATACTACACTTATAATTCATCTCTCTAAATAGTTTTATATACCTATGTATATAGTTTTTAACAAAAGTTTGTTATTTCTTAAAGAAAGAAAAAAAAATTAAATTATTAATTGAGCCCTTTAAGTCAAAAAATATGCTTTATTTATTGTGTAACACATCTTTGTAGATAACTTGGGATATATTTTACTTGGCTTTGATTTATAAGATACTAAAATTAAGTTTTTTAATCTGTATATTATGTTACTTTTTATAATTATTGACAAAAAGATCTTTATGGATGACTTTTTAAATATCTTGTTTACATTGATAGCTATTATTAATATTACTTTACTTTTACAAAATGTGAAATTTTTTTCGTACTTTATATATGTCTAAACACTAACAAACCGTGAGGTTAAAGAGGAATTCTGAGTTTTTTTTAAGCTGTTACAACTGCATCAAACTTGCAGTTGAGTTAACATATTTTGCGTGAGTCGAAGCAACTGCAATGTACTAACTTTGCATTGCTTGTAAACAGCTGATGCACCGCAATTAGCAGTATTTGTAATATAAAGAGTATTAATTCAACAAATTCTATAAATAAACGGAACAGATATTGATTAAACATTTTAGATCTGTTAACTATTAGTTAGTGCCCGAGTGGACCCATGTAACGTCAATCTTGAGAAGTATGCACAATACAAGCATTAACCTGATAAAAAGTCAAGCGTATTCTAAAAAGGTTAAACAGTAACGCGGCGTTAAGCAAATATAACGCCAATGACATGGTCGAATCGTCATTTACAACAAATGATTAATTTCTAAAAGTTGGCTAGCGTCACGCTTTTCTAGTTCACGCGGTTAAACTTTTGTTTATTTCTTTTCATTTATTTCTTTTCATTTACTTATTATTAGTATGTTAAAAGGAATTTTTACTTACAAAGGTAAAAGTACTTTAATGTTGGATGTGTTCACAAAAGTGAACACATCCAACATTAACATACAAGAAATGATTTTTTAAATCATCTAAGAATAAGACTAATTAACCAATCAACGTAAGTATGTTTACTGCAACAGACTGGAAGGTTTACAATAGTTTTACATTAATGCGTAATAGCAGTTGCTGTTTAAAATGTTCATCTGTCATTCTAGTGCGGTTTGGCATGAACACTTGCTCTACTACACTAAATAAACTTTCGCAGGTTGCACTTGCTGGCAAAACAGTGTTCAGTTCAATATAAGATGTTGTTCAGTAGTGGTGAAGCCATGAAGGTAACCAGGTGATGAGTTAGTAGTACTAATGTATGTTGAAATGATGTTATCAGCAACAGTACTAGTGTCATAAAACAATCTAAATCTAAAGAAATTATCATCTATTTCAGACATGGCTTCATTTGCTTCATTTCACTGCTCTCAACCGGCTGCTTTTGCTGTTGAATCTTGTTCTCCAGGAGTTCCAGGCTCTTTTCCTGATCTTTTGCATTTGTTCTCTCCAAATCCAAAACCAAACTATCAGACAGTTACTGCTGCTATAAATTCTGTATTCATTATGTGCAGATTGAATCTACTATCTATGGTAGCATCCATGTTTACAACCATTGACTTGCAGCACCGGATTGAGCTGTTGCAACAAAGGAACTGGGTTTTCTCTTTTAAAGCCATTACAATGTGCTGACCCAACGTAACGTTAACCAATTTAAAAACGCGCGGATGTCTACGAGCAGCCGCCCTTATGCAAACGAGTTTTAAAATTCGACAACACAAAAATGTAGTTATATCGGATATAAGAAATATTTTTTGGGATATACGGACATTAAAGTTTATTTCTAAATATCTATAAGATATCAAAATGTCTGTAAACACAATTTTTTGAAAAAATTTACGGTAATTTTGCATATGACCATAGTCATAATATTTAATGGGCCGTTTACTAAAATACGTTTCCTCCTTACACTAGTTCAGCTACTTTAGAGTGCATTAAACTTTAAACATTATAATTAAGTTGTATATATTCTGAGATTAATTTTGAAATGTCAGAAGCAAATTGTGCTATTTTCAGTTATTCAGTTTCTAGAAATTAATTTGAATTGCTTATTCCGAATCAAGATGACGAATATAGCATAAAATAAAGACATGATCTGTTGATGTCTTTATTTTCAACTGTTATTTCAACTTTATTTTCAACTGTTGATGATCAACAGTTAACAAATATAGCTAAGTGACAGTGTTTGTATATGATTTGTGTATGCTATATTTATATCGACTGGATAATTAGATGAATTTCTATGGATATAAATGCATTATATCATTTATTCCGTGTATATTTATTTGAAATAATAGAGCCTAATAAACTAATTACTAATAGAGCCTAATAAACTCTATATTTTATATAAAGTTTACTTAGCTGGATTAGTTAATAATTTGTATATCACTCTCTACATTATGTTGGTATTTTTACTGGAAACAAGAAAATTCAGGTACATTTTTATAATTTTAGTTTAAAAGCACTTATTCAATACCAACAATAAGCCTGTGATAATTAAGTGATAATTTATTTAACCTTTATTAAAGGTGAAGGATTTTAGTTATTAAAATCCTTCTAGCTATTTTTAAAGTATTTATACAAGTACAAATTTACAAATGTTTATTTTACTTTAGAAAGCATTCAAAATTTGAAAACAAAACTTTTAAAAGTTATTGCTTGTAACTTGCGATGGAGCTTCTCCATTGCAAACTTACAGGCAATAGCTTTAAAAAAAAAAAGCTGTTAAAAATGTATTTTACTATGACACATAATGATGACAATAACTTTGATGTTGATGTTACTACAAGACCCTAAATTATTTTAGTTCAGAAAAATAATTTATTTATACCTGATCCACCTCATTAAAATAAAATAAGCTGTTACAGTCTTATTCAAATGTGTTTAATCCAACTCAAAACATTCAGATAAAAAAAAATATATTAGGAACGGTGGTATGTTTATAATATTGCTTATATATTCTATGAAGACACAGAATGTTGATTTCCATTTTACCTAAACTCAATTTTAAGCATATAAAGTTGACACCATATTTAATTAAGGAGTGTCAAAAACTGCTGTTAAAGTAATGAGTTTTCACTGTATTAAAAGTTTTATTACATTATGGTGCACCTGAAGCTAAAAACACTTCTAAATATAGTGTAGTAAATGTTTGCTTAAATAGTTTATTTAAAAATTATTTTGTTAATATTTTTAGTTGGAATTGTAATGTATTTAGTTAGGGAGGTAATATAAAGTATCATTTTAAAGTAATTTAGTATTGAATCATGCCAAAAAAAAAACACTAAAAGTATTTATAAATTGTGTGCATTTATTTATAAATTGTGTGCATTATTTAAGATAATGTTATTAGATTTGTTCAAAGCTAAATATATATAATTTTTTATATAACATATGAAGTGTAGTGAATTTAATAGTCTATAGTTAATTCTAAGCCAACATAGAAGGCTTTATTCTTCATATAATAATATGTAACCTAAAATATACAAACAGGTTAGTTTTAGTTTACACATAATAAAACTCAACAAGGATGATAATACTAAATAAGAAGGATCAGCACATTCTACATACTAAATAAAACAATATAGTTAAATAAGTTCAAATAGTTCAAATATAGTCATTTAAATATTTAGGAGGATTCCGGGATATTCCTGAACAACAAGGGACTGATTCTTCAATAGAAATTCCATTAGGATTTGTTGGAGAGAAAGTAGAAAAATTTTGAGATCTTTTAAGATAGAGAGGCTCAGGTGAAAGGATTATATCAGGTTCATTGAAAATATCTTTATAGTTTTTATTTCCGTCAATATCACTGATTATATCAGCCATTTGTGCAAGATGTCTTATAGCAACAGTGGTCTCATGTCCATCTGGCATTCTTACATGAGAATATTTACTATTAGCCTCTAATAGCTTAATCTCTTCAAGCAGAGGTTCATATTTACTGTGTTGAACATGCCTTTTGAGCAATACAGGACTCTAATTAGTTAACCATGTAGGAACAGAGTATCCATTAGAAAATCGTTGACTGAAACCGAATAATTTTTCATGAGGTGTAGCATTGTTAGAAGTGCAAAGTAAGGAATGCGTTGAATGAAGGACATCAGGTAATACATGTTCCCAGCTCATGGTATGTAAATTCTTTGATTTAAGAGGAAGCAGAATTCCTTTCCAAATAATGCCACTGTATCTTTCACATTGACCATTACCCTGAGGACTATGAGGAGTAGTTCTACTCAGGTTGACACCTTGAGAATTGAGAAAATTGCAGAGCTCTTTTGACATAAAGCAAGTGCCTCGATCAGATTGAAAAGCTGATTTAAACATTTAATTACGGTTAAAGTAGAGATATCACAACAAAGAAATACAAAGAAAAATCTTGAAAACTCATCAACAATTGTTCAAAAAATATTTGTAGCTAGATGAAGACAGAATAGGTTCTTTAAAATCCATGATTAGTCACTCAAAAGGTTGAGTAGAATTTATTAAGGTGAAGTTAAAATTGCTTACATAGTATATAGGTTTTAATTCAGCACAAATTTGACAGAAAGAAATGGGTTTTTTCACATCATTTATTGAAAAAAGCAGGGTTTTTTGATTTTATACAATGATACATTCTGGTAATTCCAGGGCGACAAAGAGATTCATGTAGTTCCTTAAGAGAGGGTCCATTTATAGTCATAGAGCAGGAAGATCTAGAGAGGGCATCAGGAACAAAATTATTATGTCCAGGGCGATAAACTGTATCATAGCTGTACAAAGAAAGTTCTATCCTCCACCTCAAAATCTTGTCATTCTAAATTTTTCTACTCTTGTTGTTGTCAAACATAAAAGAGACTAGGGTAAAATGCCAATCAACAAGGTAGTGTTTTCATTTTCGAAGTGATTTGAAAACCACATAAGCTTCCTTCTTAACAGAAGAATGTTTTTTTTTTCAGTAGATGGAAGTTTGCGAGAAAAGAATGCAACTGGTCTTCCAGCCTGATTAAGGGAAGCAGCTATGGCAAATTTTGAGGCATCTGTTTTCACCTCAAATGAGATACTTTCTTCAATAGCTTGTAGAGCTGATTGAGAGATTAATTCTTTCATTTCATTGAAACATTAAATAACTTCAGCAGAAGAAAGGAAAGTAGAAAGGTAGATGTTAGAGATAAGGGATGAATTTTGTCAGAAAAATGTTTGATATATTGGGAATAGTATAAGAACATACCAAGAAATCGACAAAGAGAAGCACTATCAGTGGGAGCAGGCATTTCAATTAATGGCTTTAAGCAATCTGGATCAGGAGAAAAAGAGCCACTTTTTATAATAAAACCTAGGAAGTTAATATACGACGTCGACAATATAGACTTTTCTTCATTGAATGTAAACATTGCTTTCTTAGAAGCTTCGAGAAATTTCTCAAAATTGAATTTATGTTTATTTTAAGAAGTAACACATACAGGCAAGTTATCTAGATATACAAAGGTATCTTCTACTTTGTTTTCTTGAATAAACTTATGATTCTTTGAAATTGTGCAACAGCATTAGTGAGGCCAAAAGGAATTCTTTTAAATTGGAAAAGATGTCCATTGGACTCAAAGGCAGTATAATACTTGTCACTTTCTAGGAGAGGTATTTGGTTTAGGTATTTGGTGAGAGGTATTTTTTACTTTTAAAATCAAATGTGCTAAATAATGAATATTTTGCAACAGAGTTAACTAATTCATTGATGTTAGGTAAAGGATAAGCATCAAGAAGTGTAAAGCGATTTATTGTTTGAGAGTAATCAATGACCATGTGTTTTTTTATGTCTCTCATTCCTGGTAACAACTATTTATGATCGCCAAGGAGAGTTACTGGGTTCAATTACATGTAGTTCCAAAAGTTTTTTTGTTTCTTGTTCAATGAATGCTTTATCCTCTGAGTTATATTGTCTAGAAGGTGAAACAATCGGTCTACATTCTGGAGATAGAAATTGGATAAAGATATTGGAAGGGAGTAAGTTAAGTTTTAAAAAGTCACATAATGATTTGCTTATAAATGTGTCAGAGCTTCCAGTGTCAAAGCTTTTACTTTGGCCCTAGCAATAAAGATATAAACAATAGAATTGAGTGATTTGATAGAGGAGCAAGCAATCAAGGCTAAACTTGGTGCGTGGAACTTAGCAGCAGCAGACCTGACAAAGTTCTTTGATGATTTGTATACTTTCTGGAAATGTCTTTTTTTACCACAATTGTTACATTCTGTATCTCTGGTAGGATATGATTGTCGAGAGTGACGTTTACTTCCACAGAAATAAAGTCCGCTAGGCTTAGTAGAAACCAAAGCAAGCTCAGGAGTACATTCAGAATGTTTATTAACAGTAGCAACATTACTATACTCTGTATTTTAATTTATTTTGTTATTTCTTTGAGCGTTTTCAAATGAAAGAACTTGATTCTAGGCCTCAGAAAGTTTAAGAGTCGAGTTTTCTAGTAGTCGTTGGCGAATATGGTGAGAGCTTAGACCACTTATAAATGAATCATTTAATAATGATTCATTTATAAGTAATTGCTTAATAATAAATGTATTATTCACAATGTTCTGAAGCAGAAACCTTTTTAAAGTTGAAATCTTTACTGATTGTACGTAAGGCCTGCAAAAACTTATAATAGATTCTCCAGATAATTGTTTATGTGAAGTTAATTGATGTCTTGAAAATAATTCATTCTTAGGTTTTACTAATACGTTTTCCAGGATTTCTATAGCGCCATCAAATGATTCAATGTCAGCAATATAGTCGAACACGGAAGGAGATAAATAGTTAATGAGGACATCTAATCTTTCTTCTGTTTGTACAGTTTTCATGAAGTTTGTAAAAGTTCTAAACCAGTGTGACCATTCTTTAGAAGCCAGTGTATCCTGTGTGACCATTCTTTAGATTCTGCTTATGCAGAATTGGGATTGCATTCAAATCGTTTCGGTCTTAGACATTTATCGATTAAAATATGAAGAATAAATTGTAGTGTAGTAAATTTAATAGTCTATAATTAACTCTAAGCCAACATAGAAGGCTTTATTCTTCATATAATAGTATGTAAACTAAAATATACAAACAGTTTAGTTTTAATTTACACATAGTAAAACTCAACAAGGATAATAATAATAAGAAGAAGAATCAGCACACCATATCGATGGCATTATGCACAGAAGTGCCGCAGATGTGATTTTACAGGGAGCATTTTTAAAGTAGTAGACTAGTAACAATTTAGTAGTCTTGTAACATTTTAAACGATTAATAGACTCGTAATAATTTATCGTACACTTACCATGTTCGGGCACTATATTGTTTGAAAAAATACGACAATTTTTGTGTACTTAGCTCAATTTGACCAAATGTTGTACTTAACATTTCTGTGCATAATACCATCGATATATATATATATATATATATATATATATATATATATATATATATATATATATATATATATATATATATATATATATATATATATATATATATATATATATATAAGTTGATAAGCATGGAGAGGGTAGATATTAAGCACCTATTAGTACTCAGTTATGATTAAATTCCTTTTCAAAGTTTACTATAAAAAGCCTAGTTTCTACCGACACTTCAAAGCTAAATTGTTAAAAAATATAAAACGCATCAGTTTCTCTTACCCTATCCCAAACCCTGTCTCAAAACATGTACATTTAATTGCGCCAATTCCTATTTGTATTTCAATACATTTATCTTTAATTGAGCTAATCCCTATTTGTCATTTTCTGGTGCAGATTTTAATAATTTGAATTTTTTTAATGCAATTAAAGCTTCTTTATTTTTGCCAAAAGATGAAAACGATATTTAGCGAAGTAAATATTAAAGATAAGTCGGTTGGAAATTGTTGTAAACGCGACAAAAGGCGACAAACACTCATTATTGTTGGAACACGAATACGAATCGTATTTCAAGATATAAAAAAATTCGCATTCCACCCATATTAAAAATAATTTTTTGGTATGTAGTTCAAGCTTCTTTATTTTTGCTAAATTTTATATAAAAACGCGATTAAGCAAAATAAATATAAAAGATAAAAGTAAAATAAGGCAAAAAGATCGTATTTTAAATACAATTCATCTGGGGCCAGCTCTAAGGTGGCTTAACTGCGCCGGGCCTCCAGCTTTTTTGGTTATTAAAATTAAACATTAAGTTCATCGTCTCGCTGTGATTCGGCATAAGTTGCTAACGGAACTGAACAAAGTAACCAAAGTTTTGCAGAAACCTCAGGTGAGTATTTCCGTGGCCATCAAATTTGTGAAAGCGAAGCGTACTAATCTGGCTAATCTTAATAGTCTTGACAACGCCACTGTAACCGCAGAACATTGAAATTACTTGTGTATTTCCAACAAAGTGACGATGTTGAGCTAAAAGAGCATTGAATTGAGTTTTTTATTCAGTTGATTAAAGTGGCCCAACAACAGCTCAACGAACAATTTTTGATGTTAGAAGACTTCAATTCAGTTTCTTATATGATTTTTAGCAAAAAAAAAACTTGCTTAAATGATAATATCATGAAATTTTTGTGTCTGTTGCTCTTAGAATAATACTAACAACTCCAATATTCGAGGCTACTCGAATTCGAGGCTACTGCAGAACACAGATTCTCAAAGCTAATTAACGCATATTTTCGTTGGATTATGAGTCAAGAACTTTTATCTGGTTTGGGTTTTTGGCTATTGAACGAGTAGTTTGCGAGAAGTTGAACCTTATTTCTTTGATAGACAAGTTTGCTTTAAAAAAAAGTTCAAAAATTCGTTTCAATTAAAAATGTTTAATTTTTGCAACAATAAAATCTTTGTATTTTGAATTAATTTTAGTTTTCTTCGAGGAAAACTAAAAACCAGCTTCAATAGATAATAAATGGATGATGTGCTTACTTGGTTTATGATACCAGTACGTTTTGCAAAAAAGGCCTCAAAAATATTTTTGCACTGGGCCTTCAATGTTCTAAGACCGGCTCTGGATTCATTATGATGTTATCTCCACAATTTTTTGTTTTGAAAATTTTTAAAAGTGCAGTTGTGTTCTATAACCATGTGATGTTAAAAAAAGAAAAAATTAAATTAAATTGAAAGTAAAAATTAATTGAATAAAAAAAAACTTTTTTGTGTCATGTTTTGTTTTAGGTATACTTTAACGATAAAATTACTGTTGACTATGATTGTGCATAACCTCTTTTTCTTCTTAAAATAAATCTGTGTTTATTCTGAACATCTGTTTGATTTTCTTTTGTTTTATTACTTTTTTGCGCTCCTGCTCTTGCGGAAGAAAGACCTGTAATTTAAAAGCGAGAAATTTTTACAAAAAAATGGATATTACGATGAAAAACATCAAAAAAATGATTTCAAGTAAGCTTGAGGAACATAAAAAAAGTATTCTCAAAGAAACAGAACGTTTATTAAAAGACCAGGAAAAATTATTTACCTCAATAATCAGTGCATATTTTAAAATTATTACAGATAGATTAGACATGCTAGAGAAAGACATTAATAATAACAAATGTAAAATATCAAATATAGAAAAAGACTTAGGTGACAAAATAACATCTCGGAAAAAATATCACAAATAAAGAAATACTATGACAAAGAAATCATTATATAAAAAATCTATAGATCTAGAAAATCGATCGAGAAGAAACAGCTTAAGAAAAATTGACTACAAGAAACACCAGGCGAAAGTTGGTAAGACTGCGAAAAAGCTGTTAAAGAAATTTTCAAAACAAAACTGAAAATACAAAACGAAGTGGTGGTTCAACGAGCTCATCGTATTCGACAATTCAAAGACAACAAACCAAGAACATTAGTCTTAAAACTTTTAAGTTTCCAAGATAAAAACAAAATTCTCAATGCTGTAAAGCATCTTAAAGGTACTGGCCTATACATAAATGAAGACTTCGCTCAAGAAACAATATACCATCGAAGAATGCTATTGGAACAAGTTAAAAAACTAAGAAGCGATGGTAAATACGCCATTTTAAAATACGATAAAATATTTACACGAGATTTTAAAAAATAGCGCAACACACTTTTGTTATAAAATAATAGCAATAAAAAATAAAACAATAGATTTTGAAATGATGCGCTTTAATTTCTTAGAAACTGCAAATACTCAATGACGCTGATACGCAAATTTTTCACACGAATAATTTTAATTTTCGATATTTTGAAACAGAAACTTTTAAAACTGAACTTGAAGCTTATAAAAATATTTTTACGGTAATTCACATAAATATAAGAAGCATAAATGAAAATTTTGACTAACTATAAATTATTATCTTCTGAAAGGAAAGCATACAAAAAAGGAGGAGCGATTGCAACTTATGTTTGGAATGATCAAGTGATAAAAGTGAGAAAAGATCACTCCATTTCTAATCCCGATAGTGAGGTCTTTACAATAGATCATCAACTCCAGTTTTAAAAATATTATAGTCTCTACCTGTTATAGACCACCTGAAGGTAATATTAAAAAATGTTCTAATTATCTAGAAGAAATTTTTCTCAAAATTTATAAAGAGCAAAAAAAGTTGTTCTGTATCTTTGTATTTTAAACAATGTATAAACATACATTGTTTAAAATACAAAGAGTATCCGATTTCTAAATTATTTTTTGATAACATGTTTCAACATTGTTTTTTACCAATTAATAATAAACCCATACGGGTGACCTCGAATTCTATTTCTGCTATAGATAACATACTAACAAACTCATTTCTAGATACCTCCCTAAAAGCAGGAATGATAAAAATTGATATAACAGATCATTTTCCAATTTACTTTACAATAAAACACGATACAAAAATAAATAATAACTTGAAAAAAAAAATTTATCAAAGAAAAATAAATAAAAGTTTTATTCAATATTTTAAAGACACACAATTGGCAGTAGATTGGGTTAAAGTGTATCAAGAATGTAACCTTGGGAACACAAACTCTGCATATAATACTTTCACAGATATTTTTCTAAAACATTATAATAATCATTTTCCAATCAAAGAAAAAGAAATCAAAGTAAAACATTTGATCTGTGCATGGATCACCAGTGGAATCAAAAAATCTTCAAAAACAAAACAAAAACTGTATGTTAAATATTTGAAAAACAGAAATGAAGATAACCTATCTACTTATAAACAATATAAAAATCTTTTCGAAAAAATCAGAAAGCATTCTAAAAAAATTTATTATTCTAAATTACTTCAAAATACAAATGGAGATACCAAAAAAATATGGAACATCATAAAAGAAATAATTGGAAAAATATATAAAAGCAAACAGCTTGCCAGATAGAATTATTATTAATGAAACAGAACACAACGGTGAGAACTCTATTGCCGAACAATTCAACAATTTCTTCGAAAATATTGGCCCTAACGTGGCGTCTAAAATCCTCCTTTACATAAAAAAATTTTTAAATAGAAATGTTTCATATTTCTCTGTGGGTTTTCATTGCTCAGTCTTGTTCAAACACCGTAGATTACCTGCATCGAATATAACAAAACTATTAATCTATCTCTGTTGGATAGAATTTTTTGCTAGTGAGCAACGGTTATATTAATATACGCCAACATTAGGGGCATAATATTTTATCAAACTCAATGAGCATATTCTGGTGAGCTTTTGTAAATAATTAAAACAATTTAGTTTCACTATAATGTTTTTAGAAAAAAACTCACGCACTGACCCACTAGAATGCCAAGCCAAAAGCTGTTAAGTACAATACAAATACGCTAAGAAACTCTTTACTGCTAATTTGAAGCAAAATATTTTCTGCTTTGACTTAAAATAATAAGTTATGTTCAAATAAGTAATAAAGATATATATCGCGTAAATAAATCTAACGGGTGATGCGAAGTTATCGGACAAATCCTAATTTCATTATTTGAGCATAATAATTAGTTTTTTTTGGTTTTATGCGTAGATATAAACGTTCCATAAAATATAAACTTTATTATTTGAAACACAATTATTTAAAATGAGGTTAAATGCAGCTGAACGAGAATCTTTTCGAAAGCGACTAAAAATGTTTTTTGTAAATATACCTAATATAAAAAAAAAATAATCGTAAATCATTTTGAAAAGGAAGGATTTGCTCGAAATACAATATATGATACCCTAAAAAGACTTGAAACTGTTCAATCGTTTTCTGATAGAAAGCACCCTGGTCGTCTGACATCCTGGACTAGAAAAAGAAAGCCGAATTAACGAGACTTGTCAACAATCGAAAAGAGGTCAGTCAGAGAAAAATAGATATTAAATTTGGTGTAAATCAATCGACAATTGGTCGTTAGTTAAAAGAAATGAATATTAAATATCAAAAACGTGAAAAGACTCCAAAATACACCATAGAACAACAAATAAAGGCAAAGAAAAGAAGCAGGAAGCTAGTTAACCAACTCTATAACACAAAATCGCTTCTAGTCATCGATGACGAAAAATACTTTTGTTTTGCAGGGGACAACATGCCTGGAGATTCTGGATACTACACAAACAACAAAAAGACATGCCGAGAAAGTGTTCGTTTTCTAGGAAAAGAGAAATTTCCAAAAAAATTATTAATGTGGATAGTCATATCTGACCGTGGTATGTCCGATCCATTGTTTCGCACTTCCAAGGCTGTAGCGATCAATTCATCAATCTATATTAATGAATATTTAGAAAAACGACTTCTTCCATTTATTCACAAGTATTATGGAGATTTTAACTATTTATTTTGGCCAGATTTAGCAAGTTCTCATTATTCTAAAGATTCTCTAAATTGGACGGACCAATATGTCTATTACGTTGATAAAGAATCCAATCCCCCAAATGTGCCTCAAGCACAACCAATTGAAAATTTTTGGGGATTTTAACACCGAAGGTTTACGAGGGAGATTGGCAAGCTTCAACAGAGCAAGTTTTGATTGATCGCATTAAACTAAAACTACAAGAAATTGATTTAAACTTTTTACAGTCGCATATGAAAGGCGTCAGAGCAAAATTGAGATCAATTGCAGATGGTGTTGTTTTTTCATATAAAAAAGAATATATTTTTATTAAAAGATAAATGCTTTATTTAAAAAAAATATAATAGTAGTTTTTTTATTTTATTTATAAATAAGTTATTGACGTTTTTATTTTGTCCGATAACTTCCGCATCACCCGTTATATTGATAAAATTAACAAAACATCAAAATATTTAAAAACTATATTTATAAAAATACATTAACTAAAAAGGTTTGCATTTGCTTTAATCATGATTTTTAACAAGAACTTCAAATGTAAAATTTCTTCAGATTTGTTGTTTTCAAGGTTGTTTACATGTTCGTGTAAGACATCATACTAGCTGTTTTCAAGCCTTTATTATTAATCTGGTAAATCACAACAGCTTTTCTCTATAAGGTACATTGATTTTCATTTTTTGTTTGTAATGTTTTTCTTATTTACTTATTTGTTACATTTTTTACTTTAGATTTATCAGATGATGTATTAATGTGGTAATAGAAGAGCAAAGTGTTGTAAAGTTTTGTGAATTTTTTAAAAACGTTAACTAATAATTTTTTTGAAGAAATTTTTTAAGCTAATTTTTTTCAAACATCTCTTAGCTGATATATGTATTTTTTTTAAAGTCATAAGATTATTGTATAGTTTATTTTAAATGACAGTCTGTTATATATAAAAATTATTTGTGTGTGCTATTTAGAGTAGAAAAAAAAAATTATATAGGAAAGATCGCAATCTTCAGGATTCATTTAAGATTTTTTGTTACTACTTTCAATTAAAAGTGAAGTTTAAATGGATGATATTAGGCTAGAAGCAGATATTAGTTTAGAAAATGGAAATGTTAATGGGCAAGTTAATCGTCGCAGAAATAAAAGAAATAGACTTGGGCGAGATGAAATTAATAATCAACAAAATGCTAAAAATGCTGCTCGGCAAGCAGCAAATAATTTGAATCCAAATGAGGAGAGCTTGGTTAGGCGAGTTGAAAATAATTGTCGCAGAAATGAAAGAAATAGACTTGGGCGAGATGAAATTAACAATCGACAAAATGCTAGAAATGCTGCTAAATACAAAAGAATGCATTGTATTGCAAGAAGTAATACTATTCCAGGTTATAATTATTTAGGAGAAATGAATTACATTTGTCAGCATTGTGGTGCTAAAAAATTTCCTGATGAAACACATTTTTAACGTTGCCATAATGGAAAGGCAGTTTTGTCGCAAGCTTCATCATTTCCACAAGATTTAGAAGATTTATTTAAAGGAAACTATGCAGATAGAAATGCTAATCTGAATTTTTTTTAATATATTAGAAATTATAATGCTTGTCTTTCTTTTGTTTCATTTGAAGCTAATGTAGTTCAACCCATGAATTATGGGCCGCAATGTTTCAGAATATGTGGTCAAGTTTTTCATCGTATAGGTAATCTAAGACCAAATCAAGATGTTCCATCGACATATCGTCAATTATACATCTATGATTAACTTGCAGCAGTAAATTTTAGAAAGCAACAACGTGGTAATGATCTTTGCTTAAGTGATTTAATGTTTCGATTGCAAACTATTATTAGCGAAAAAAACCCATTTGCTCTTGCATTTAAAAACATGGCTGATGTCGAAGATGAAGAAATTCGTTGAGCAGCTCTAGATGGTTGCTCAGTGTCAGTTGTAAAAATGTCTTTACTTGAAGGGCAAGATAGACATCGCTATAATCTCCCTTTACATAATGAAGTTGCAGTTGTATTTGTTGGTGAAGATGGTGCACTACCTGCTTCCAGGGAAGTTGTTATTTACCCAAGAGGTCATTCTCTTAAAACTATACCAAGAATGTCTGCCAACTTAGATCCTATGGTTTATCCTCTATTTTTCCGAGGGGTGATGCTGGTTTGCATAATCAATTGGTTCACAACCCTGAACGTTCTACATTGGTCATGTTACATAATTTCAGTATTACAATTATAACCTTTCAGTTAGACAATTTTTTTCTTCACTCATTTATGGCAAAAAAACTGTTTCAGCAATATGCTGTTGATGCGTACGTTAAAATTGAAGGCCAGCGCCTTGGTTTCATTAGAAATAACCAAAACAAACTTTTTTTTTTTTTTTTTTTTTTTTTTTTGTTATTTCACCTCCCCAAGGCCCAGAAGGCCACTACAGATGAGGAGGCTACTTAATTGTGGTTATAACCCTCTCTCAACTCTATAACTCCGAAACACGAACCTTGACGAACAAGACCGCTGCGCGGAGAAACAAGTTGAGCGCGGTACTACCAGGGACATGGTGGGGATCGAACTGAGAAGCGAGCAGTATGATGTCTTACACGAACATATAAACAACCTTGGAAGTAATCATGTAAGACCAGGACTTGTTGTAGTTTTAACATCAACTTATGTAGGAAGTCCTAGAGCTTTAAAAGAAAACTTTGAAGATGCTATGGCTATAATTAAAAAGTATGGTAAACCAGATCTTTTTATTACTTTCACTTGCAACCCAAAATGGTGCGAGATAACTGAAAACTTACATTATCCATACCGGGGTGTTGGGAGACACCGAAGAAAAAACAACAACCAAAAGGTTGTAAATGTCTTCTATCAGTGAAGATATTAATAAATTTTTTGTTGCCGCTTTTTCTTCGGTGATTTTTTTTATTTTTGTAATTTTTTTTTTTTTAATTTGTAATTTTTTTTAATAATATATTGTTGTATATTTGGTTTGTTTTTGTCTTTTTTAATTAAAATTTTATTTGTTTTTCACCAATTAAACTTAAATATAGTTAAATTGATTCATTACCCAATCACCATAATATGATGCTACATTCTATTTTTAAAAATATATATTTGGTAGTTTAATTTATTGAACTATCTGCTTTTAAAATGTACTATAAGCCAAGACAATATGTTTAGCTATATAAATGCAATTTATTTATATCTCAATTTGATTTTTTATCTTTAATGTTTTTAGTTTGACTCCTTGAAGCATTTGTTATTTTGCGTTTTAATTAAAATATTTTTAATCTATTGTAATGTCTTTTAAATTGAACTAAAGTTTACCAAAAGCCAACATGAAATAACTTCAAAAAACAACACCGACAAGATGCATCGTGACAGCAGTTTAAGTATGACAACAGGTTACTTATCTGTTACGATTTTTATTTTAAGTTTGTCATATAATGCATTAATGCAATATAAAAGATCAAAGTTTACATATTTTTTTAAATTAATTATACACATGTTTGGTTGTAAATTAACTTTTTTTTGTTTGAGACGTATTTGTACGCAATTAGTTATTTATAATAAATTTATTTAGTTGTGTGCATGTTACGTTTTAAAGACAATTTCCTTTTTTTAAAGAAACATGTATCAAGGGGATACTAAAAAATTAATAACTCATGTATATAACGTATATGTACTAATGTATAATTTACGTTCACTTTATATTATTCTTATTAATTAAAGTTCATGTTATAAAAAATATAACAAGAATTTAGCTTTACTTTTTCGTTAATTTAAAGCATGAAGAAGTGTTATTATTTTGTGTCAGTAACTAAAAACGTATTGTGTTAAACTTGGTAATGTCGAGGAAAATGGTTCTGACTAACACTGATATGACCTATGTCAGTTGTAAATTACTCAAATAACGTTAAATAATTGGTAAATTATTTTACCTCCAAGTACTTTTTATTTTAATTTTACAGATGGTTTAACTTTTTAATTTGAAGGCGTTTTTCTAAAAGGGTATTGGTTAAGGTTTCGCAACTTTAAATAGTGGAAAACAGGCACTATAAATTAAGTAACAGACCGCCCATAACCCGTATTACGAGTTGCTTTCTGCTAGTTTGTATTAAACTCTTTAAATTTTCATGAGTTCTACCGAATAACAACGTGATCCGCCAATTTATATCAAGTGATTCGCCAATTTATATCAAGTGATCCGCCTAAAATTTTGGTCGTTTGAATCAAACTCCTTTAATTTTAACGATTATTCTACAAAAAACTAAACTTTACAAAAAAAACTAAATTTAAAACTAAATTACAAAATTTTACAAAAAAACTAAATTCTATTAATAAACAAAACAAAAAGTTTTCCCTCGCAGAGCAAAGTTAAATCAAAATAGCGCACTAAGTTTAGTGAAAATCACCGCGTTAAAGAGCTTGAGATCTCCTACTTCTGTTTTTAAACAAATTTAGCGCTTTGTAATTTATGGACTATCCCTTAGGAACTATAATTCATTTGGTGCGTTAGTTTTTTAAAAGTATTTACCGTAAAATTATTGTCATTTATTGTGACATGCTCATTTAAAAATCTTAAAATTATTTTTTATTTCATACCCGAAGACAACATAGACATTTTTTAACGGTACAAACATATGCATAACATCAAAACACCCTTATGCACAAATAGTCTCAAACATCTAGTGGAAAAATTTTATGAACTGACTTCAAAAAAAGTTTTGCCATAAAAAAAATTGAGATAAAAGAAAAATAACAATTTAATAGAATTTTTCACTTTAAGATGCCTTTCAGACTGGAATAATTCATCTTTTTCTGTCAATGTTTTGATCAATTGTAGTGTAAAAAAATTTTATATTTAAAAGTTGTGTGTTATTTTTATCATTAGACGTTGTTTTAACATTTATTTTATATCCATATTTTATTTCTTTATCAAAATTGCTTGGAAATTTGGTAATTTTGATGCCAATGTATTATCCTACCGATAACTAATATTTTTATTTAAAGTAACATTAGCTTAATGTTATTTATGTTTATATGCATTAAAAAATAAAAATAATTTTAATTATAGTTAGCTGTTAATACAATTAAAATTATTGTAAATACAATATAAATGCTGTTTTTTAATTTTTATTTAGAAAGTCAATTGTTTTTGGTGGAACAATTTTATTCAAAGTATGTTACTAGCGATCATAAAATTTAAAGATTTTTTTTGAAAAAAGAAGCTTTAACATATAACGCGAATAACGGTGTAAAGAGAGGAATGCAAATAAAATTAAAGATTTTAGACTTTAGTAATATACATAAAAGATAATTTAAAAATTAACTGTCAGTAATACTGAAAATCTTAAATAAAGAAATGGATTATAATAGCTACATAAAAGAAATGGATTCAATGATCTAAGGATTATCAATAAGCAATGCAAATTGTCTTCCATTATACTGGAAGTCAATTTGCAGAATATGCAGAAATATTTAGCATATATACGTATAAATACTGAAAATTTCTGCATATATGCAGTAAACTAGAATGAATTAGGTCTTACAACTGTACATAAACCTGTGAAAATTATAACTGACAAAGAAAACGTCTTTTGTATATCAAGTAATGAAAGAGATGTAATAGCAATAGTTGTTTGGGCTATGGATGTGAATAGGCTATTTCACTAATGATAGTTTTTAAAATAAAAAGAATCAAACTTGAACTTATATGTCATGCTAAGATTTAAACTAAGAGAGGTTGCTGTAAAAACTATTTGGTTTTAGTTCAGCTGTTCATAGAGTATTCAAAACATTTTGCAGCGCACAAATGAGCTTCGACTGAAAATAAGATTCTTTTTATTTTAAATGAATTCAAAACTCATAAAAAAAGTATTACTTTGTAGTATTTTAGAAAAAACGGAATAGTAATAACAACATTATCACCTCTAACTGCTTCTTAACAGCTTTTTCAAGCCACTAAAATCCTGTTATAATAATTATAAAATAACACATTTTATATAAATTTTTTATACTTACAAATAAACTTTATATAAAGAATGAGAAAGAAAACATGTTTGCAATTAATAACATTTTTATATTCTTAAAGATTTATATAAGTAAAAGCTATTTTCAGTCTTTTGTCTCCTTACTTCACTTCTGCAGTACATGCACACTTTTTACTTGAAGTGTATTGATACGGCTCATTGCGCTCTACAATTACTTCTTCAAGTAATTGTAGAGCGCAATGAGCCGTATTTTTTTTAATGAAAGAAAACCTTTAACATTTGAGGTTCAATTTTGCTTGAATTCTTTTAATACATATTCTAAAAAAAATTTGTTATTTAAGAATTGAAGCCAAGTTTCTGTATACTTGGCCATGTATCTGTATAATTTTTTCAGTACTGTCGAATATAGCTTATTTAATCAGAATCAAGTGGTCTGAGGTTTGACGCTTGCTTCGCGACATTTATAAGGAAGGCGGCGTGAGCTTCCTTGTTAAATGCTCTTTTGCGGTACTCTGTTATAAGACTGTCAGGTTTCCTCAAATCACTTTAATAAAGTCAAAAAAAAAAGGTTGTAATATTTCAAGTAAATTTGTTGTTCATAGGTTTTTTACATACATTAGCATTTTACGTATTTATTGTACTTAGTCTTTTTTTAACAAAACCATTTCATTGATTAGATAATAAACTTTATATTTAGTTCTAATTTAGTATATATGATAAAAATATATATTTTCTAAAAAAATTTATATAATTATCTCTAAAGTTCGCTACTTTTATCCGAATGCAATAAATTAAAAAAAATTTTCAGCATATTAAACTAAATTTAAACTTATTATTAACAGGTTTTAAATTACATTAATAATCTTTTAGTGTTCGAAAGTTATGACCATGTGAAATTTACAACATCGTTATTTTGGGAAAGGCGGAAAAAATTTCGTCATTTTTAAACTTTAAATATCATAACAACTTTTAAACGTTAAAAGATTTTAAAATATCTTAAAAGCTGTTGAATTTAAATTTAAATAAAAAGCCTAAAAATAAATAATTTTTACTTATTGTCCTCACATTCGGGCCATAGAGAGAGAGCTTTTCAAGATTTGTTCCCAGTTTTTTGTTCCCACTTTTCGAGATTTGTTCCCAGTTTTTTGTAAAACATTCTCATTTGATATAAGCATAAACAAAAGAGTCATATCCTAAATATCCTGCCTACGCCTCTATATCCTGCCTACGCCTCTGCGTAGAATAAAAAAAAGTTAATGATGTTTATAAGTGACTTCATTTTTGCTACAATTAGACTTGTTTGTTAAAAACAACAACATTTTATTAACTCTCGTATCGAAAAAGTGTCGTATTGATTAATAAATGATATTTGAGTAAATATTTTAATGAAAAAAGTCACTAATGAACAATGTTTTCTAGCTGTTTCGTTTATGTCACTTCTTTTTTCTTTCTTTCTTTTTTTTTGTAGTTGACAATTATTAATCGCAATATAAAAATATGACAATACATGCAGTGGCGGATCCAGCATTTTTTGATCTTTGAGATAGCTAACTTCCAGACAAGGAGCAAACTCCAAACATTTATATGTTTATACTTATGTCAAATAAGGATACTTTGCAAAAAATTGCGATGATTGGAGCTTGGGAACAAAAAAGCCCCAAAAATTTAGCCCTTCTGCCCCAAACGTGAGAGCAACAAGTTGATGAAATCTTTTTTGTATTATTTTCAACTAGACTTATATTCATCGATGAATTTTAAATTTCATTGTAAAATATTTTAGCGTTCAAAAATTATGACCATATAAAGTTTAAACCCCCCTCAATTTGAGGGGGTTGCAAATTTTATATTGTCATAATTTTTGAACTCTCAGAGATAATATTATGAAACTTAAAATTTATCGATGAATACAAGTCTAGTTGAAAATAATACAAAAAATATTTCATCAACTTGTTGCTCTCACGTTTGGGGCAGGTAGGGCTAAATTTTTGGGGCTTTTTTGTTCCCACGCTCCAATCATCGCAATTTTTTGCAAAACATTCTTATTTGACATAAGTATAAACATATAAATGTTTGGAGTTTGCTCCTTGTCTGGAAGTTAGCTATCTCAAAGATCAAAAAATGCTGGATCCGCCACTGAATACATGGACTGGTATCTGAAATAAGATTGAAAAGATCTTATCGCCAGAACCATATAAAAGTATATCAAACGTGTATATATAAAACACGTGTATATATAATAAAAATTGATTTAATAACTATTAACAATATAGAATAAACAAAGAATGAAAATAATTTTACAAATTATCCAGAGAAAAATAATTTTACATTTCAAAAATATTTATATATATTGCCAGTAGAAAGAATATAGTCTTTTAATTTAGTTTTAAAAACGGAAAACGAAATTGACAAATCAAAATTAGGAACAACAATTTCGTTTCATAAATACGGTGCTTGATAGTTGATGCAAAATTGAACTTTGCTTGACAAAAGACTTCAATTAATAAATTATTATTTCGTAAATTATATATTTGTTTATAGCTTTATGGGTAAAGAGATCTTTAAAAATAAACAATAGTTGTTCACTTTTTGCAACAAAACATAAAACATAAAATATTATTGACATTGAGTTCGTAAAAGTTAAGTGCTTTAACGTTTTTAAATAAAATATTTGAATGAGAATAACGATTTTCAAATCATGTCAAACGCATTACGTGTTTCTGACGGTGGTAGAGATTTCGTAACTTACTTTTAGAGATACTTCCCCAAACAATATTCGTTTAATTTATATAGCTGTAAATAAATGAGTAGTAGAGTTGAATTAAATTTTGTCTATTTAGATAATTTCTAACCTTATATAGAATTCCAGTACTTTTGGCCAATCTAGAAGAAATAAAGTCGATATGATACTTCCATGTAATATTTTCATCAATGTAAATGCCTAAAAATCTTGTAAGACTCCTTTTTAATTTCAATTTTATCCATAAAAAGTTTTGGTAAATTATTTGATACAATTTCTTATTATTATTTAAAAAAAAACAGTTTGTAAGTCCGATTATTAAAAACGTATTTTTGCATCCCTAGTAAATACCTATATAATCCTATACAAGATCTCTATACATTGGTTACTAAAATTAAGTCTTACTCATGTTAGTTTGGTATTGCTTTATTATTTTAACGAAAATAAATCGACGATGATTATTTTTACTATTTTATTTTATTTATCAGGCTTTACAGTTTATTAATTTTAATCTACATAATTTCAAACAAACACTAATAAAAAATGTGTGCAAAAAACAAAAACAAAATTTACCAAATAATAAATTAATACGAAAAAAAATAAAACCTAAGAAACAGTATTTTTTTCAACAAATATATAAATCTAACTTAGGAATAAATAATCTTCAGGATCACCGATCATTTTCGATGTTATTCCAATTTTTTTGATGTTATTCCAATACTAATATTATTGTGTTATTCCAGTATAGCAATTTTTTAATCCTAAAATACAATTGAAATGGTAGTCTTGAACAAGTGAGCTGTTCCAATCTAACCCCACTCTGGTGTGATATTGCCTAAAATGAAACAGAAACTAAGATAACCACATAAAGTATTGTTTAATAGTAAAATAAATTTTATTTGAAAGCGATCAATAAATTATTGCAGGGCCGTAGGAACAAAAATTATATTGGGGGGACATTACTACCCAGAAATAGTTTCTAAGGCCCTTTTTTCTTTTTTTCTTAAATCATTTTTTCAGTCAATTCCTTCAAAATTATTTATTTGAAAAATTATTTGGGGGGGGGGGTGCCAATGCCCTGCTGCCCACCCGGTTGCTACGGGTATTGATTGACTATGGATTTATTGTGTTATTAAAATGTAAATTTTAAGTTAAAAGGTACTTTAAAGAGTGTAAACATACGAGTGTTTATAGATAACATTACATTAAGTTTTATTTGTAAGTAATATATTTATACATGCATTATCGTAAAATTTTATTAAGGTTTAAAAAAATAAACGACCATTCGGATTTTAGTTCCACTTATAATTTATCAGCTCCCAAAAAAATCGATTCGAATTTTAAATTAAGTGAATTAGCCGTTATTACGCTTTTCGGTTTTTGTTTGGTAACGGATAAAATTATATACCGACAACAAACTTATAGAGGAAGATCAAAGAGTTAATATTCTGCCAGTACTATTTGAAAATTGTTATCTTTTTTGCTTTGTTATTTAAAAATAATAACACTGAGATTGAATTCTTCATTTTACACTTTTATCAATATCAAAAACGATCAAAGTTTTCCAGTTTTATAAAATGGTATTTTAAAGGTTATTTTTGTATAAATAATTTTTAAAGGTTTTTGCATAACTTCTAAGTATAAAGTTTTATCATTAATAATTGTTATCATCAATAGTTAATCTTATAATATATTTTAAAAAAATCTTTAGTGACAGTGATGCAATAACATAATGACAGTAAAAGTATAACTACAAGTTTTAAATATATTGCTATTACGTTACGTGGTGAAGAAGATTTTGATATAAGATTAAACTATTTCTCTACCTTTATTTTAAAAATCAAATCGCCTAAAATATTTGGACATATGGCAGGTTATATCTGGTTCATGTTAGCATATACTGGATGGTCTGCCCTGACAATTATTAACTATCAGGAACACAAAGATTTAGAATAATGAAATTTTATGTGAGTTGAGTAACTAAATGATATATTCGTAAATTACCCCTATACAAAAAATCTTTAGCTATACCATTATAATTGTTGCAGTTATAAACCATTAAAAATCTAAATATATAATAGATTACCAGGAATAAAAAAATTCATTTATAAACAAGTGAATAAATAAATCTGAAACTTTACAAATCAATAGAAATTATAAAAAGAAAGTTATATTTAAAAATGTTGTATCCTCTTGAAACTCCTCATCATGTTGTATCCTCTTGAAACTCCTCATCATGTTGTATCCTCATGAAAATCCTCATGAACTGCATTTAATATAAAGAGTTTTACAAAAATTTTTTTTGCAAAGCTTTTTACAAAGCAAGTTGTATTACTTTTTTTAATGTTGATTGTTAAATAATTACTGCAATAAATACTAATTGTTCTAAACTGTAATGCATAATATAAAAAATTTAAATGTAAAATATGCACATTTAACACAGTTGGTACAGATTTTGAAACTTAAGTATAAATAATGTTGTTCACATAAATAAAACAAAAAAAATCACAAAAACACCTGCAAAATTCTGCAAAGCTTTATAATAAACATTTGCGAATTGTGTTGGAATTGGTACTGTTGTAATGTACTTATGTCATATCTTTAGTATCTAGTTTGTGTTTACCCACATTTCCAACTGACTTCGTATTGAAAGTTAAAATATTTGTATGCATATATATATATATATATATATATATATATATATATATATATATATATATATATATATATATATATATATATATATATATATATATATATATATATATATATATATATAAATATATATATATATATATAAATATATATATAATATATGTGTGTATGTGTGTTTGTGTGTGTGTGTCTATGTGTGTCTCTGTTTGTGTGTGTGTGTGTGTGTGTGTGTATGTGTGTGTGTGTGTGGCTAGGCTAACCTGCACACCCTAATTGGGATAGGGGGAGAGCAGCAAAGTTAGGGGCCCATTTTTAAGAAATTTAAGGAGCTTTTTTTTGTAATACCTATTGGGCATTTCCAAAAATTCACGTGCGGAAACTTGTATATTTTGTCTATTATTTTCATAATAATAAAACTGGCGATCTTCAATTTGCTCTCATTTAATTCTAACCTATATAAATGTTTTGTAAACAAAAAATGGTATACATTAGTAATGCTAACAAAGAATAATTTAAGTTTGAAACAGAATCACGCATAGAACAGAAAATCTCAAATTTTAGTTACTAGATAAATAAACTTTAATTCCTCAAAAAGTATAAGTTTCAGCGTTATAAATATTTTTTTAAATGATGTTTTAAACATTAGTAAAGCTTTCCAGAAAGTTACAGGATTACACTATGTATCTTAAAGTCACAGCAATAGTTTAAATGCAGTTTATGAATAATCAAGCACGGAAGTCACCCACGGAAGTTGCGAATTAGTTAATTTCATGTAGGTATTTTTAAGAAAATAAATTGCTTGTGAGTATTTTAAGTGAAATATTATACTTCTATGACTCATATTTAGTATATTTTCAATGAGAAATGGCAGTTATCATTTATTTCTAGCTAAATTATAGCGTTTTGAAAATTGTCGTTTATTTTCAAACAGTAGTAATATTATTTCGCAAAAAAAATAAAATGATCAAAATATATATTTAATTTATCCAGGTAGCCTAATATATGATAAAAATATTTTTGTTATAAAAGTTTTTTAAGAAAATCATAAAAGTTTGCATATTGCTTTAAGTCTCTTTTAATTGCTAAAACAAAGAAAAATAAAAAATCACGCACAGAAATGGAAATCCCCAGAAATATTCTTAATAGACCCTTGAATATATATATATATATATATATATATATATATATATATATATATATATATATATATATATATATATATATATATATATATGAAATATATATATATATATATATATGAAATATATATATATATATGTATATAATATATATATATATATATACATATAAAATATATATACATATATATATATATATATATATATATATATATATATATTCACAATAAACCCTTAAATATATATATATATATATATATATATATATATATATATATATATAATGTATATATAAATATAGTATATATATATATATATATATATATGTATATATGTATATGTATATATATATATATATATATATATATATATATATATATATATATATATATATACATATATATATACATATATATATATACATGTATATATATATACATATATATATACATATATATATATATTTATATATATATATATATATATATATATATATATATATATATATATATATATATATATATATATATTCACTATAGCATATAAAGGTAAGCACACTGCTGTGGGTCGGAGGGTCTCTCCAACACTTGTCATTTAAGGTCCCAATGATAAAAAACTTTTCCAATAGGTATTATAAAAAAAAAGCTCTTTAAATTTCTTAAAAATGAGTCTCTATCTTCGCTGCTCTCCCCCTATCCCAATTAAGGTGTGCAGGTTAACCTAGCCACAGCTCTGGGTATGCATTTGCTGAGTTTTTTTTTCCTATTAAAATCCATACAATTTTTTCAGAAAAAAAAAAGACAAATATAAAACATAATAAAAAATACTTATTGCTGCTCTAACCCTATCCCTCAGTTGATGTAGCAATAAGCTTCTTGCATGTTCTCCCTTTAATGTTCAAGGGTCTTGAGGGACTCCTAAAATAGGGTGTTGACTTTTTGGTAAATTTTTGGTATCTCCAGTTTCCTGTATAAAAAATAGATGAACTTTGGTTTGAAAGTAACTAAAAAGTCATTGGTTTTGTTTAATTTTTGAAACAGGTCACCCACCATGACACTTGATTACACACTGGCTCCCATATATCAGCGAATTATTTTTTCTTCAAAAGTATATCAACCTGGGTCTTAAAAGAACCCAAATTTTATAGTAATTTCAAAATTTATAATCTTTTCTACTGAAACATTTAAAAATATATATATTGCAAACAAAATGTCATAAAAAATGACCTTTTTAATTTTTAGTCAAAAATTGTTTTTTTTTTTGTAAATAAAATTTAAGCATTTTTATTTGAAATTATTATTATTTCTGAAATCTCTATGAAATTCTGGTTCTTTTGAGATTTAAGTTGATATACTTTTGAAAAAAAAAAAAAGTTCACTGATATATGAGAGCCAGTGTGTAATCAAGGGTCAAACAATCAAGGGTGGGTGACCTTTTTTCGAAAAATAAATAAATCTATGTAAATAAAGATATGTAGACGATTGTCACGCTCACTTTAACTCAATAAAACAACAACAAATGTTTCTAAATACCTAAATGAACAAAATCCTGCCATAAAATACACTGTTCAATTCGAAAACCACCAAAAATAACTTAATTTTCTAGATATTAATATTACAAACACAATGCATGGAGCTTATGAATTTCAAATACATCGAAAAGAAACAATAACTAATATTCAACTTAAACCAAATTCAAATATCAATCTTAATATTATCACTGGCATATTCAAAGGGTTTTAAAGCCGTGCAAAAAGAATATGTTCTCAAAAATACCTCCAACAGGAAATTGATTTTTTAATAAAAATATTTGTTGAAAAAGGGCATGACAAGAATAATTTAATATCGCCAGAGACTATATTAAAATAGATGAAAAAAACACCAATTATCAACCAACTGACAACCAACCATTTATAAACCAATTGTTGGCCCCAAACTTAGAAAAGAATTTAAAAAACAAAACATAAAAGTTATATTTACATCATCAAACTTTGTCCAAATACAAACCCGTCTACCAAATAAAATGTTCGTCTACCAAATAAAATGTTCGTCTACCAAATAGACGTCTACCAAATAAAATGTTCGTGCAACTCTATATACATTGGTGAAACCAATAAGAAAATTATATCAAGATGTATTGAGCACCAGAAAAATTGTAAAAAAAGAAAATGGGCTAGTTCTGGTGCTACTGAGCATTCCAAATGCCAAGGTACATTTGACTTATTAAACCTGGAAGCCATATCAGTAGCTCCAGAAAATCATATTCGGAAAATTCGAGAATCCCTAGAAATAAGCAAAGCTAAAGTTCGACAAGTGTTAGGAAGTGGCAAAAATGTTCTTAATAAGGATGATGGTGATAACATTACAACAAAAGCTTGGGGGCCATTTTTTATTAGATTATCTGACATCAACATCTAATCCTATTTTGTATTTTCTCATGCTCTTTTTAATTTTATCTTTTTAACAGTTTTTTATTATAACGATTTTCTTTGTAACAATTTTTATTATACCTGATGACGCTGATCACAATAGATCAGCGAAATATCGAATAATATATATTGAAATGAAAAAAATATATATTTTTTTTTTCAAAAAAGTTTATACGCAGCCATAATTATTGAATTTTAATAAAGTTATATCGTATAACAAGAAAATGACTTTCAAATATTATACACACACACACACACACACACACACACACACACACACACACACACACACACACACACACACACACACACACACACACACACACACATATATATATATATATATATATACATATATATATATATATATATATATATATATATATATATATATATATATATATATATATATATATATATATCCTTATATTGTAGAGGAAAGAGACTTTTATGGTAAAAAAAATCTCTTTCAACAACATTTAAGCGACTTCAACAATTATGCTATATTTTAATGTTGTCTAAAAGTTAAAGCAATTATAATAATGCGGAAGTGCATTAAGTTTTATCATTTTTTTAAAAACTGCTATAATAATAGCTAGAAGTTTTTTTAATTAATAGTGTTTTTTTTTTTTGCTTTATAGAAATATTTTTAAAACATGTGTTATTACATCAACTATCTTATAGCATACTGCTACAAGGAAGTGCTGCTATATCAACTCTCTTATAGCCTGCTGCCTCAAGGAAGTGCCGCTACATCAATTGAGGTTCAGGCAAGCAATCATTTAAAAGAATTTTATTCAAGTTTTTAAATTTTTTCTGGTCTGGTTTATTAGCGTTCTCTTTAAAACTACAGTTTATGGATGAAACTTTTTAAATACCACCCAAAGCTATATATATATATATATATATATATATATATATATATATATATATATATATATATATATATATATATATTATATATATATATATATATTATATATATATATATATATATATGTCTGTGTGTGTATATGTATATATATATATATATATATGTATATATATGCGTTTGTGTGTATGTATATATATGTATATATATACATATATATGTATACATATACATATACATATATATATATATATATATATACACTGGCAAAAAAAGTGAACAGTACAATTTTTCAGTAAATTATGTATTATTAATCAATTAAAAATATTATACATAAAAATAACATATCGCTTATGTTAAATACATATACATACACATATATACAACTCATTTTGAAAAAAAAAATTAATATTTTGTGTGGCCACCACCATTTTTCATCACTTTATTTAATTGACGCGGCATCGACTCAATTAAATTTGCTATCAAACAGTCAGGTATCGTAACCCAAACTTGTTTTATGGCTGCCCAAAGATCATCCAAAGATGAAATATTATTTTTATGAACCTCTTTATCCATATAGTCCCACAAATTTTCAATGGGATTAAGGTCTGGACTTTGGGCAGGCCAATTTTCAAAAAGGAAGATATTGTTATCCTTGAGCCATTTTTTAACTTTTAATAAAATGTTTTTTTTTTAGTTTTTTTTACTGTAAATCATGCGCGGAGTGTTGCTACATCGACTATCTTATAGCCTGACTCGCAAGGGAGTGCTGCTACATCAACTGACAAATAGCCTGACTCGCAAGGGAGTGCTGCTACATCGACTGACAAATAGCCTGACCTGCAAGGGAGTGCTGCTACATCTACTATCTTTTAGCCTGACCCGCAAGGGAGTGTTGCTACATCGACTGAGGGTTTGGTTGGGGCAGGCAGACTATCAATTAATAAAAAAAAATAATTCCGGTCTTGCATTTTAATTTTTACTTTTTGTCAACAAAATATGGAAAAAACTTTTGGATAACATCTACAGTTTTTATATATATATATATATATATATATATATATATATATATATATATATATATATATATATACAAGCCTTCCTGGGTAGCGAGTGGGGTAGCATGCTTTGTTCCTCCACTTAAAGTAATTTTTTTAAATAACTTGACCACGTTTTACAATATATAGTAAGCGTTTTAAGAATTTGTGGCAAAATAAAGCTATAAGAAACTAGAGAGAATAAAACAGCAATACTTTGAAGGAAGGAAACCAAGACTATATGAAATAGAAAATCTAAATAAAATAAACTAAAAAAAATTTAATATAAAAAAAAAATAGTATACCTAAATATTTAACTGTTTTTGTTTTCTTATTTTTAGGGCGTTTGTTATTTTCCACTACCAAATTTGGTATAAGTCGAGGAAAAAAGCAGATAAAAATATAATGAACATAAAAACATTTTTTGATGTACAATTTGCTTGCGACATTTTTCAGTCAATATATTAAGGAAATACTTTGTTATTTGTGCTAGAAACATTGACTTTAAAATTTGTTTTTCAAATGTTTATACTAAACTTTACTATTTTTATCAATGCACAGGAAAGTGAAAAAACTAATTGCTATTTATTTGTAAAAAAAAATTTTTTTTACAAATCAATAGCTATTACTTTTCTTGCTTCCTGTGCATTGATAAAAGCCATGAAGTTTAGCAAAAAATTTAAGTAAAGTCATTAATACTCATATTTAAACATACAATATTTGGTTGTTTTCACTACCCCCATTGAAATAGTTTGCACTTTTGTTTATATATATATATATATATATATATATATATATATATATATATATATATATATATATATATATATATATATATATATATATATATATATATATACATATACATATATATATAACATTGTTATTTTATTATATATATATATATATATATATATATATATATATATACATATATATATATATATATATATATATATATATATATATACATATATATATATATATATATATATATATATATATATATATATATACATATATATATAACATTGTTATTTTATTTTGCTCCATAATACAAAAGCAGTTAATAACAAGGTAAAAAAATAGTAATATACAAGTAGTTTTGTAAATTTTAAATTATATTAATAGTTTACACAACTAATTGTATTATATTATTTTATTTAAATAACAGTGTTATATATATATATATATATATATATATATATATATATATATATATATATATATATATATATATATATATATATATATTAATAAATATACATAATATTGTTATTTAATTGTTTGTTTAATAATACAAAAATAGTGGTTAATATACAGGTAGCTGTATAAGTTTTAAATTATAGCTATTTTGATTTAGGCTGGAGACTTTTTAAGAGAGTTACCCTCTTACAATAAAGAAAATTTCACAAAGTTCTTTGCAGATAGCCATATAAAAACAACAGTAAGTTTTTTTAAATTTAAAATAAAGTATGCATTTCAAAATTTAAAATTTATGTTAAGTTATGTTAGTTTCTTGCGGGTTTTATAAAGCAACAGTGTGTAATAATAAGGTGTATACATATATGTGTGTGTATACATATATATATATATATATATATATATATATATATATATATATATATATATATATATATATATATATACTGTTACAAAATTAATGTACTTGCTGAAAGTTACATTGATAATACTTTGCATTTACTGTTTTTATGCACAAAATCTTATCCCTGATATATATATATATATATATATATATATATATATATATATATATATATATATATATATATATATATATATATATATATATATATATATAGTATATATATATATATATATATATATATATATATATATATATATATATATATATATATATATATATATATATATATATATATATATATATACAGGCTTGGATGGGAATGGCGTGCGATCACGCGCTTGGTTTGACCACGCATATTATATATATTTTTGAAAATATAACCACGGTTTCTTTTAAGTTTTAGAAATGAGTCGATAAAAAACTGTTTAAAATAGCGTTAGAAATAACTTTTTATTATATTTCAAGTTGATCGTTGATCTTTTTAAAAACTTTTGTATTACGTGAAGATTTTTAAATACTATTACTATTTTTTTAAACTATAATAATAAAATATGATATATAAAACATTTTTAAATAAATCGATTAGTTACTTGCAATGATTCTTAAAAGTGGACACTTTGTATTTAAAAAACTCAAGAATGTTATTTGAATTTTTTTTTATTGTATAAGAAATCGACAAAAATAGACGTCACGCTCAGTTGAACTAATAGATAGAAGTTAGAAATTATTTGCACTCTCGCGCAGTGATTTTAAAAGTATTATAGTGTTTTATTTTTGAATGAAAATATCCGCGGAAGAGAGTTAATGATCTTTTACTTATAATTAATATTTGTTGTGACAGCCTTTATGGACGACATGCATGTATATTTTATGATAAATGTAAAAGCTCTGATTTTTTTAAATGTATTTTGTTGGATTAAAAAAAATGGAATTGAGAAGACAAATACAATAACTTTAATAGTCCAATTCAGATGTTGAGCTATATTCGTCGTCAATGGAGCTTTCGTCGGAACTATCGATTGTTTCTAGTGCAGCATCAATGCCCTCCATTGATTCAAGGCGAACCCCCATGCGTTTATTTAGGTATATATTGAGAGCACTATTCAAAATATCATCTCGTTCTTCTACGGTAAAATTTGGATCATTCCCGGCTATCAATATTGCGTCTTCCATTGTCTGGTTGCTCATTTTTAAACGACGATCACTTAGTATCAGGGTTAGTATACTGAAAATCCGTTCCACAGACGAGTTTGAGCAAGAAATGCACATAATTAGTTCAACAAGAAGAAGAAGGTTTGGGAAAGTTTTTCTATAATAAACAAAAATTTTCTCCCATAGCAGCGCCGTTGTAACTCCTTTATACTCTGTGTTTATTAATAATTTAAAAGCATTCCATTCAGAGAGAACCATTTCAACTTTTAATCCTGCGTATTCTAAAGGAATTTTAAATTCCCTTATTAATAAAGAGATGCTAGCATTGCCGTACATATTGTCTGCTGTCCAAAATTGGGGATCCAACCAACTCATTGATTCAAAGACCGTGTTTGACAACGAACTAAATCTATCGTCTATTAATGGTTTAATGATGTTGACTGCAGTTTTTCTAACTTCTATAGCAGCATTAATACTATCAAAGTTAATGTTAGTCATATCGTAAAGCTCAATGTCAACAAATTCTGCATTTGTTTTTTTTAACTCGTGGCCATCTTTGAAATAAGAAGAAACAAGAGTAGTTGTATCATCTTTGTACTTGATTCTAAATTTTAGTAAATATGAATCAAGTATATCGTCTATTGTTTCATTACTTAATTCAACCAAGTAATCCTTAATTAGATCTATGGCTGGTTTTACCTCGTGCACCATCAACGTTTTTTTTTCGAAAACCAATGACAACGGGCTCAATTTCTCTAAGACGTCTAAGTAACCGCAAAACATGCATAACAGTCGGTAGTCATGCAAACGTTTGGAGATTCCGAAAAGTTTAGCGCGCATTTCTGACAAGTGCGTTGTCAAAGCCTACAATAATTGCAGGCCAGTTATGTACCAATCTTGTCAATCCTCGTCTTCTGTGACTAACAAAGCGCGTTCCTGATATTTTGGGCAAGGTGTAATATGTAATATTTAGTGCCTCTGCTGCTTTTTTAACTTCACTTTTTAATTTTCCAGAATTGCGAAATAAATGATATATGGTAGTATAAAATTGATCACAATCTCTATATCAGGCCTTGTTACGAGATTTCGCTGCGTAGCGAAAACGCGTAACGCATTTCTAAGTAACTCAACTCATCAAATATATTTTGCATCGTTAGAAGTTATATTGCGTCACTCGCGTCTTTTCAAGTACCGCATTGTAATTAAAGTTATTTTGTAAACGCGTTAAAAATCATACAAACAGTTTGTTTTTTTCTCACTGTAACCAAAGTCACAAATAAAATCTAAGTTCTTATTTAAAAAATCATTTTTATTATTTTTTTCAAATATGAACTAAATTTTATTTTGAAAAAAATATTTTTTCATGAAACGTAAAATAATGTTTGTTTATTTTCTTATGATTTTACAGTTGGTTTTTGGTTATTTTATTAACTGTTAATAAATTTTTTCTTATTTAATTTGTGAACTCATTTTAATAATGCTTATTTTATTAATTTTTTAATAATAACATTTTTAATAATAATAATAATAACAATTTTAATAATTTTAATAATAACATTTTTAATAATAAAAATAAAACATTTTAATAATTCTTATTTAATTTGTGAACTCATTTTAATAATGTTTTTAAACAAGAAAGAGTTTTTTGTTGTTGTTTATCAGTTACCGATAACATATTCGTGATCATAATTTATTTTCATAAATTAAACGAACGTCATTAAAACTTTACGTTATTGAATTAACAATAAACAAAATATCTTATTAATAAAATATTTACATCAAAATAAATCGTGCATTTTTTAAACTATTATGACTAAAAATAAATTTTATATTTAAAAAAAATTTATATTTTTAATTCCTTAAAATAAAACTTAAAACACTTAATTTTTTTTAAACTAATTTTTAACAACAACAAAAAAATTATTTAACAAACTGTTTCTTTAACAAAAAATCTATTAGTTTACAATTGCGGTTAAATGCTTTTACTTACGACTTTATTTCTTCTGAATAAACGTCACGTTAACGACAATCAAAAGGTAATTTAAATATTCTAAAAGATATAAGTTTTTGCGTAGCGCAAAACTGCAGAACGCGTAGGCAAATCGCCTTTTCGCAAGCAAAATGCAAGCCGCGTAACGCTTCTTAACAAGGCCTGCTATATTGAACAATATTTCTTGCACTATCTTTAATTGCCAGTTCCAAACGGTGGTTCACACAGTGCATTTTAACTAGCCATGTTCTGTTGTTTTTCATTTGAGTTAAGACCCCATTATACATGCCTAAGTTAACGCTAGCTCCGTCAGAAGTAGCGCTGACAAGTTTATTTTTATATGCATCTGCAGTTAAAGGAATATTTCCTGATTCATTAAAAATGCTGTCAATAGCCTTTTTAATGGTATTAGCGTTCACACCACCCAAACTGTTCATCTCTAGTAAAGATACTACAAGATAAGCAAGTATGCCATCTCGTTCAACACGAACAAGAACCAACTCTTTCTCATCCTTTGTTTTTCGTGCTTGAGAGCCATCAGAAAGTATGGAGAAAAAGTTTTTCTTTTTAACAATTTTAGCAATTTTTTCTTTAATGGCATTAGCAATGCAGGAGATAAATTGACGGGCTAAATATAAATGAAAATTAATTTGATCTTTGTTAATTTCTTAAATAATATCAAATTAATTTAAAAAATGAATTACCTGCTCGATTGTGGCCTTTTCCTTCTACAAGTTGCACACCATTAAGTCTTTGGCATTTGATAAGTACTTCAAAATGACTATGGGGCATGCTTGGTTTTAAAGCCATTTCGTATGCTGTTTTTATCATCTTAAAATGCGCTTCACGAATGTTTTGCTTATTATATAAAGAATTCTGGTTATCTGGATTTATAATGTGGCCTATTCCAGTTTCTTCAGTTGGGTTTCTCTTATTGATTTCCAGCGCCAGTTTATGGATATGACCTTCAAGATGACAATCAACCTATTTTAAAAATCAAAATTTAAAAATTAAAGACTTAATATAAAGACAAATTTATAAATTATCGCGGGAAAAATATTGTACTAAATATTTGTGAATAAAGTAAGTAAAAACTTAGTTGAAATTATTATATTTGCAAATTTGTATTTATATTATTAACAACACATCGAATTGGCGGTCAACTGCTTTTTTTGGACAGTCAAAATTTTTAATTTTTTCTTTATTTAAGTTTTTATCTTAGTAAAAGTACTTTATGACTGAACGTTCTAAAATAATAGTTTTAAATAAAATCAATGATTTTTTATAAAAAACTTGCAAATAACTAATGTTCAAATTACTTGCTAATAGAAAAATTTTGTAACATCTAAGTAATTGAATTTAATTAATGTTAAACTTTTTTTAAATATTAAAACAATTTTTATAAAAAATTTTAAAAATTTAAATATTTTATAAAAATTTTACCTAATAAAAAAAGAAATCGTTTTATGAAATGCTCTTATAGTAATTACATTATGTTACATAAAGCAAAGTTTTTACTAAAAATGTGTTTTAAATATATGATAGTTCTGATTTTTTGATTAATTGATTAATATAGGAAATAAAAGTGCAAATGCACAATTGATAATTTTAATGTCTAAAAAATCTAAAAATAATTCATTCATTTTAATGACTTTAAATGTCAGAAAAAGTTACGAAAAAATTAATTAAAAGTTTGAATGAGAAAAAGCAAGTTTATTTGGAAGAGAAAATGTTACATACAATGTAGAAAGACAATTGTTTAAACAAAAATTTAAATAGTTTTATGAAATTGGAGTATAAGCATTTTTCAAATTATATCCTGATTATTTATTAATCTTGTTTTTCAAAACTCTGATTTTTTTTCAACCGGTCAACCATGACCTGCAAGAACTCATTTTGAGCGATCAAAAAGGCACTTTTTGTCATTTCGGGTGGTTGTTGACTGTTGACCGGCCATTATTTTCCATGCTGTATATATATACATATATATATATATATATATATATATATATATATATATATATATATATATATATATATATATATATATATATATATATATATATATATATATATATACACACACAGGGTGTTAGCCAGGAACATATTTTTTACCACATTTTTGCAATATTAGGAATATTTATTACTATTGATATACAAAGTATTGGGAATTCTTATTGAAATTGTAAATACAGCAATATTGCTGCTGGATTAACAATTGCAGATTTAGATTTGTATATTCAGGGTTTATAATAATAAAATGTGTGCAGTGTGTGAATGTTTTTTTTGTGTGTGTGTTGTCAACAAGCTTGATTATGTATGCTTGTTATATGTCCTTGAGAGCAATTTTTAGTGCTACAAGTTGGTGGCGACCACACTTGTAAAAGTCTTTTATAAGTTATACAACATTGATAAAAGTTGTGGGATAGTATCTAGCAGCGCACTACTTAATACTACTTTTTCTGTTCATTTAAAATACTATTTTGACTTCTCATTTGTTTATCATGTTTTTTTCCACAAGTTTTTAAATGTTTTTATGCTTTATTATTTTATTTGTGATTAGTAAAAGTTTTTTTGTTTGCCCTCTGTTAAGCCAATATACTGTTTATTAGGATTATTTAGCAAAGGCACGATGCATTTCTAAATTTCATTTTTGATAAGCATTTACCACTTATAGGTTAATTATTTTTTACTCTGCAATTACAATTTTGAACATTTTTTTCTGTTCATTATTGTTAACTAGTGCATAATTGTAATATTATAATTCTTTCTAAATTTTTTAATTTAATGTAAAGAATTTAAGGAGTATGTTTATCTATTAATTTTAGAAAAGTTTTTTCTGTTTATTGAATCATATTCACTATACAGTTGATCCAATTTATGTTTTTTATTTCTATTTTCCTTTTTTTAAACTTTTTTATCTAATTTATTACTACTCTGTTCTTTAAAAACACTTATTTTGTGAATACACTAATTTATTAAAATGCGCTCACGCATGCACACATATATACACATATAGAAAATATTGACTAAATGTATTTTTTTTCAACAAATTTACTCCTCTGTGCAGGTGCAAGTAACCACTGTTTGTGTTGGGGGTGAGCAGAAAACAAAAAAAAAAGTTAATGAGCAAGGCAAGGTTTGACAAAAGTGAATGAGCAAGTAGTAGTATTACACTAGAAGTAGTAGTATTACCAATCAAGATTTACCAGTCCCACCCGTACCCACAAATAAATTTAGATTTTTTATGAGTTTTTTTTAGGTAAAGTGCCTTTACCTTGGCCCCACTTTAATAATAATAAATAAAGTTTTGAATGCTTTTTTTAATTTTGTGCTTTTTCTAAATGATTTTTTATGATAAAAATTGCTTATTTCCAAGGATTTTTTTTGATTTGCATTTAAAATGAGCCTTTAATTTTATTTTGGTTGTAGTAGGTGACCAAGGTTGATATTTGACCAGGGTCGGGGCTGGGGCCAGGGCAGGGTTTGATAAAATATAGCTGGGTTTTTGACCGTGGCTGCATAAACATAAATATACATCCTAAAGTATAGTTTTTTTTATTCAAAATTCAGGTTATACTTTGTATATATAGGCATATATAAACATCATTATGATCAACATGATCATCATTACCATCATCATCATCATCATCATTATTGTCATCATCGTCATCATCATCATTATCATCATCTTTTTTGGCAAATACTACACCATTTAAATACTGAAGGTTATATGAATATGAAAGCATATTGTATGCCAGCATCTAAATAAATAGCAAACATATATATTTATATCCATAATATTTATGCATAAAGCACATCTTGGAAGCTTTTATTCCTTCTGGACTAAGAGTTTAGAAGCTTTTAATCCTACTCTTCAATTTTAAGTCAAGCCTTATTCTACTCCACATTTTTCACCAACTTTAGCAGTTACTTTACTAAACATTAATCATTTTTTTGATCTTTTTTACAAGAACATCTCTCTTAAGAACAAATGTCCTTTCATTATTCCAAGAAGCCAATGTATAAAGGTCCTATCTGATGTTAAGCTCTGTTATTCTCAGTTTACTAAATCTTGTATCTTATCTCAGATGTTAGGTTCTAGAGACTTTTGATAAATCTTTAACAGTGCCATTAACTAAAGTAAGTTTAACATTTAATCTTTAATTCATGGTTCTGATCTTTTTACTTTTCCCCAGAATAAGACAGAGTTATTTGCAAAGAAATCTTACTCTAATTTGACTCTTGAATCTAATGACTAAACTCTTCCTGCCAGTTTAACAGATTAACCCATTGTTAAATATCCAAATCACTCTGGCTTCCAATGCTTAAGTTAATTCTCAGTTATAGACTTCTTCAGACTTGCTCCAGACAAGAATTCCATCATAGTCTTCAGAATTGTTCTCCAGAACTCACTCTGGCTTCCAATGCTTAAGTTAATTCTCAGTTATAGACTTCTTCAGACTTGCTCCAGACAAGAATTCCATCATAGTCTTCAGAAGTGTTCTCCAGAACTCTCTTCAATTTTTATTAAACTTTTTAAATGTGCTAAATAAGTGGTTCCAATTTTTCAAAACTCTAGAAAACACTTTGATCTCTTTAACTATCCTATGATTAGTCTTCACTCTGTTATTAGTTTCTTCATAAAAAGGTTTTGAGCTTATTAAATTAAAGTTATTCTTAAAGGCCTACACTCTTCTGTATTTCAAGTAACTTTAAGGGTACCACAAGGTTCTATCTTTGCTTCTGTATTGTTTTTTATCTACAATATCGATCTTCGTGAAAATTTTACATCTTAAGTGGCTCTATTTGCTGACAACTCAATTTTATACACTTGTCTTGACAAAAAATCTTCACTTTTTGATTGCTTAGAACAAGCAGCCAATTTTTAATCTCTCTAACAGCCTAAGGCTTGCAGTGGCTTATGGATTTATATTCTGGACTTAAAATCCACAATTTTTCAACAAGCTGCATTCTTTTACTGTATCTGTCCCTGTATGCTATAAAAACTTTTATTAATCCAGTTTTTTTCCTTGCACATCAAAAAAACCTTCTAACTCTTAGCCATCTTCATGTTTTTCTTTTATATACAATCTACAACTTTTTAAGTCTTCAGTTAACCATTTTCTAGTATTTTTACTTATTCTCTATTTTAAAGTAACTTAAAACTTAATAGCGGTTGCTTGTAAACTTGTTGGAAGTAAATTAGAGTTTGAAAATGTATAAATATATGCCAGTATTTAATAAATAGTAGATGTAGACGTAATATTATAATATATAAAGTATTATAAATTTTTTTTTTAGTTTCAGTTATCAATCCCTGCTAAATCTTGAAGTTTTGCCAGGGTCGGGTTTGAAAAAAGTTTCATTTTTAGCTGGGGCCAGGGCTCCGGTCACTTACCAATTGGTTGGTAATAATTTATAAATCTGTCATAAAATTCATCTTAGTCCCCAATCCATTTATTTTCAAATATTTTCATTAAAGTTTGTATTATGGTTGCGAGAATTTTGTTATGAAATAATGCATTTTTTAATAGTAAAACTTTTGTATCAAATTTTTTTAGCCAACCTGATGCTGACCTCTAACAGATTAAGGTCAACAAATTATTGTCTGAGGGCTGGAAACTTAAATAATAACTTCCAAAAGGTCTAGATACAAAGTGAAAAAAATGAAAGATTCACTAACTCGGACTACAGCTAAACTAATACAAAATTTATTTCAAAAATTTCATGTATAAGTAGAATCTAAAAACAAGGTCAGAAAAATATGCACGAGGCATGGTGGAGTACACTAGTAGAGCGCATTAGATATGAATGGAATGCATGAGGGATAGTGATATGGTATTTCATAAGTTGTTACCAAGTTTTGATAGAAATTATTGTTCTTTTTTATTTAGGCAACAATGTCTTGAATATATAGTACTTCATTTCTTAATGCATCATAAGACCAGTCCTTTATGAACCTCATCTTGAACATTTAAATGTGATCTTTAATTGAGATTTTTTATGTATTTTTTACAATTTTTTTTATTGCACTAATAACAAATGCAAATTCATCTGATTTGATATACTGCTGTTCAGTTATTAGACATACTGCTATTCAGTTATTAGACATACTGCTGTTTAGCGATTGGGCACACCGTTGTTCAGTGATTTGACATAGTGATGTTCAGTGATTTGATATACTGTTGTTTAAGACTTCAACTTCCTAGTTGAATTCTTTTCTTGCTTTGATAAGACCGTAATAACTCCTTAATAAATACAAAAAAAAAAAAGAAGGAAAAAAAAAAGTTCTATATGCCTATTATTTGTTCTTAAAATTTCAACTTCCGGTTATTTAAAAAGTTTTTTTCTTCAGACTTCTTTTCTTCAGATTTTATATTATTGCATCACAAAATTCTATTTTATGGTGTAGAACACCAACCTTGTATTACATTTATTTTACTATATAATATTTGTCATATAACATGTCTTTACACATTTGCATTTTTTATTTATTTCAACATTAGGATATTTTTCGAGCAAGTTATAATAATTTGTTGCTCTTTCTGGAGTTATGCCTTTTAGCAAACAGGACACATTTTTTTATTGTGACATCACCATTAAGTTTTCCATCTAAAGTTTACAAGCTTCGCATACCCTTATGAGTCTCAACTGCCTTGAAACTATTTTTCTCAGAGATTTTTTGTGGGATACAACTTTGTGAGATTGATTTTTTGTAAAATTGTGCTCATTTTTTATAGAGTTGTAAAGCCACTGTTTACATACAAACAAAAGATGTAGAAGACTGTTTGCCTCAAGGTAAAATAAATCAATAAACTGAGCATATTTTTTTATTTTTTTATATCTCCAAATTTTTTAAATAAATTTATTTTTGCCAGTTATTACTACTGATAAAACAAACATTCTTTTGCGATACCTTCGTCAACAGTTGGATGTTAAAGTAAGTTATTCTTTTAAACCCTATTGAATTTTTGACATCTCTAACAAAGTTTGTAAGGTATCTCTTATCAAATTTATTGTTATATGGATTTTTAGGAATTAATCTATGTATTTTTTTAGCTATTTTTTAATTATGTACTTAATTTATTAACAAAAATGAATTATGCTAATGAAAATTAGCGATGCAAAACCAATAATTTTTTAAAGTGTTGCTACATTTGGGTCCTCTTTAGCTTAGAATTTTTCGACAATTTTTACAACCAACATTTTTCTGTCACTTAACTAAGTGATAACAATTATTTATCACTTAGTTATTACCTAATGTGATTGAATATTAGAAAATTGTACTCTTTTCTGTAGGCTTACTGCAAAAAAAAAGAAAAATTATTTCTCGTAAATGAAATTTTAAAAAATCATATTTATCCCCCATTTATTTTGTATGTAATTTTTTTTATTATGTGGGTTGTACCTTGCAAAAACCACTTTGAAATAACACAGCAAAATATGCTTGAACAAAATGATTTAGTATAAAAAAATAATAATTTAATTTAGATAGTAAAATAAAGTCAGAAATGAATAAATTAAAATTGTTGCAATATTTATTTAGAGAATTGAAGTATTTAAAAAAATTTTTTATTGTTTATTTAGAAATTAAATCAAAGTTATAAATTCATTATGTTTTAATTTATCAAAACAGATTTTTTCTACTTATGTATAAATATTGTAGGTACAGATATATTTTGGACGGTTATGATGGGTTATTATTTTATTGAATGAGTATTGTAATAGGATATACATTTATTATTGAAACAAATATTGATAACAGTAATAAATACTGTTACAAGTTATTAATCCTATTTATTACTAAAATGTATATATCAATATACATTTTTTATTTATAAATATGATTACTAATTATTGTGTCCTGAATAAAATAAAGCTAGAATAAAAGGTTTTGTTACATCGTTTTTTGTTACATCATTTTTTTTTAATTTTTTTGTAGCTATAAAAATTTTTTGAAAAGTGATTTGAATAAATTTTCAGAAGTGATTTGAGTAGAGTTTGAAATACCGCTAGAAATTGAAATACAGCTAGAATTGAAAAAATTGTCAACACATATAAGAAACAGTGGTTGAATTTAAAAAAAAATTATTTTTCTATACACTAAAGTTTTATTTTTAAAAGAATAACTGAACAATTGTTGTTTTGTATGTGCTTTCAGTGGTTTTTGTACACCAAAATAGTTTCATTCCATGGCCTACTTGTAATAATTTCATTCCATGGCCTACTAGTAGGCCATGTAATTTTATGACATGGCCTACTAGTTATATGGCATGATATTTTGCATTAAAAAAAAAAAAAAATAGAAGGCCAGAATTTTCTTAAGTCATTTCTAAAGAATTAGCTATAAAATTTCAGAAAAATATGGTTAACAAATGCTGCATTGTGAATTGTCATTCAAATTATGTTGGTGAAGTATCTACAGAAGTCTTTTCATGTCTAAAAAAAAGTTTTGAGAAAAAATTGAATTAAATTTGTAAATAGAAAAAATTAGGCATCCACTAATTGTTCTGCTATATGCATCCAACATTTTAAAGAAAAATATTATAAGAAAGGTAATACCAATCAATGTTTTCAACTAATAAAAAAACTAAAGCCTATTTCGACTATTTTTATTGCAAATATTTTTATTACAAATTTGGGTGAGAAAGGTTTATTACAACTTTTAAAATTTCCTAATTAGTCAAGAATGTTACCAAATAAAAGATTATTTCAGCCAGATCAATATAGATAGTTTTTATTGAATGATTAGATTAATAACTTTGACAATATTACTGATAGTCTTGCTCCTGATGGTTTTTCATTCTTAAAGTATGGTGATCATGTAATTTCTTATAGATTGAGTCATAGTACTCACCTATTCTAGAAGTTACAAAGTACATTTGCATAAACAATGAAATGCATGTTAAAATATTTTACAAAGGTTCGCTCCTGCCTAATGGATCCAAAATCCTTTATGAAGGGTCCAAAATCACTATCAAGTTGACAATTAACCATTTTTCTTTTATCTTTTGTTTTAATATAATAAATTTCAATTTGTAATTCATTATAAATTTAAAAAAAGTTCATATTTTTATATATCTTAGTACTTAAATATTTTTTTTTATATCACAATTTTTTCACAAACAGGTTTTATCTAATAAATGGTTTTCTAACCAGCATTGGTTAGGAAGGAGGTATGAATTTTTAGCTAAATGCTCTTTTGCAGTGCTCTGTGATAAAACTGAAAGGAATTCTTGGGACACCTATAATAAAAATTAAAAAAAGAAAAAAACATATTCTAAAAATCTTTTTAAATAATATTTCAAGACAATCAAAACATTGATCATTTCATCAAAAATTGAGCTACAAAATTTTGTGACAAATCTGGAAGACAAGGAAAAACTCTTTCTCCTTAAGGAAGTTGCTTAAATTCTGAAAATACAAATATCTGAGGTCAAATTATGAATTTAATTATAACCTCAGATATTTGTTTTTAATTTTATTTTAATTGTGATTAAAAAAAAGAAGAGTTATATTTAAGGTTATTAATTAAGTTGTTTAATCTAAAAGGTAAGTATAATTAAAATTATTATCACTTGATGTCTCTGAGAAAATTTTATTACACGATTTTGCTACAATGCACAGCGGGCCAGATATCAGATTTATGGTGGACAAATTTATTTTGATCACATGATATACGACACTATTTGTACAAAATAAAATTATTGTATGTTTAAAGGGATCCCAAAGTGCCAAGTTGTGTTCATATTTAAAAAAATGTTTTAAAAAATGTTTGGGCTGAATTTTTTTGATTAAAACAAAATAATAAACGTATACCAAGAAAACTAACTTTGCAGTTTTATTTGAAGCTTGCCATCTCCGTGTTAGTGTGATTTTTAAGTCTTTAAAATAAATGTCACAATCTACAGACTTTATTTTTCTATTTATACTAATTTATTCAAGCACGTTTACTTTCAAAGAGTTTCAGTATAAAAAAAGATATCATTATAGGAATATTTTTTTAAAAAAAAGTTTTTTTTCAATTAATATTAATTTTTGTTTTATTTTGTTTTTAAATTAAGCGTTTCTCATCAATTGTATGAGTAACCTATAAAATTTAAAGAAAGCTAAATGTAAGAAAGTTTTTTTATAGAGCGCAAGAACCAAATAAAGTTAGGATTTTTATGGTACACTCTTAAATGTAATATTTAAATAAATATTATATATTCTGAGTCTTTTAATTTTATGTAAACAATGTGAACTTTTGAATTTTGATATTGCTAAAGTGTTAAAATTAATTGTTTGAATGTTAGCACTGAACAATGGTGTAAATGTGGATACTGTAAAACTATGCCAATTGAATGTCTTTATTATGTTGAAATAAAGAAAATAAATATTGCAACAGGTACTACAAAATAACTAATATTTTTAAAAATATAAACTAATGTACGCGGTATAAAAAATAATAATAAAAGCAAACATCAATTTTTTATTCATTATGAGTATGTAAAGTAAAATTAAGTTTTTTCAGAGCATAACAAAGCATAGATATTTTGTGACTGGTTGCATTGAACCATATCCATTATGGATATCAATAGCCAGTCTGAATGACAGGGAAGCTTAGATGCCAAGTTCATATGTATTATTACTCATATGTCGGATATATGAGAACCTGATTTTGCATTACTAGAGCAACCAATAACTCTGCAAATTGTCATTATAAATTATAAGTCTACCATTCAAACCAAAAGTATGTTTTTGTGCCTTTTTATACAATTTATACTTTGCAAAATTACAAACAGCATATTATTAGTTAAATCAATAAATAATGTATTATGGCAATCATTCAAGACAGATGGTGATTTAAATTGTCAAAGTGTTGTATGTCTGTCTCTTAACATTAAGAATAAAAAAACTACTGAAATTGACAATAGCAGGTTTTCCAAAATTCCATTTAAAAATGCTACACTGTTTTGCATTAACCATAATCATTAAATCTTAAAAATTTAATGCCATGCAGGCTTTGTTTTAAATAAAAAATGCTTAATGCATTAGCTTAACACGGTATTTGACATCATAAAAATCTCTTGATTTTTTAAAGACATTAACTTTTTTAAATTACTGCAATAATATGCAAAACAAGTTGAATGTTATTTACCGGCTTTTTTATTATTACTATAAGGAAATGTTTTTTTTTTTTTTTTTTTAATATTAAATAATTAAATTTAATATTTCATTTTTAAAAATGTTTGCTATTAACAAATTTCTTTTTTTTCTCAACATTTGCATAAATAAAAATATGTTAAATTTTTTAAATGATTATTTCTTAAATTTCTAATTGCAGCTTTGCAACTACAAATGATTTTTTATTTAAAAAAAGTTTTAAAGCGAGTAAAAAATAAAAAAATTACATTAATTTATTTTCTTTGTTTATTAAAAGTTTATTAGTTTATTATATTATTATTAAAATTATATCACTGTATATATATTAAAAAATAATCGCTGGGATTTAATTTGTATTATTTGTATTATAAAAAAATTGGGATTTAACTTGTATTATTTAAATTATAAAAAAAAAACTTCCTTTTTACTGTTTCCTTAAAATTTAATTTTGTGTTAAAAAAAAATGTTCAGGAAGGAAAACCGAAAAAATAATTGCGATAAAATTGAGCTAATTTTTTTTTAAGAACAAATAAAATTTCAATATTAAATTATATTTAGTAATATTTTTAAACAAATTTGACAGTTAAGTTAAACCAGAGTTGTTAGTTCTTGGCCTTAAGGTCAAAAATTAAGGCCTCCGCATTTGTCTAGGCCATGAAACTGTTGGCTTTGGCCTTGGTCTTGGTCTTGAAAATTTTTGCCTTGGCCTTGATTGTTTTGGCCTTGGTCTTAAAAAAAATACATATTTTCTTATTGACTTCGTTGAATTCTGCGCATAACCTTGGTCTGTTTTTACAAAATGTGGTTTTATTGTCACATCACTTGCTTACAGTTTTGTTAATAATTGGGCTTAACATAAGGGAAAAATTGAAGTCTTTGGTCTTGGAAATATTTGCGTAGACCTTGGCTTTGAAACTCTTAATCTTGGCCTTGAGATTAAAACTCTTGACCTTGTCCTTGGCCTTGTAACTTTTGGCCTTGGTTTTGGGCTTGGTTTTGGGCTTGGTCTCGTAACGTGTGGCCTTGGCCTTGCTACTTTTGGCCTTGTTAACAAATTGAGTTAAACCCAAGTATTAACTTTAATTTTAATAAACTTAAATATATTTTTTAAACCAAAATTAAATTATATATTTTTAAAATCTAAATAAAATTATATTTTTAAAATCTAAATAATTTTTTTTTTTGTTTATTAGAATGAAATTATATATTTTTATTAAACTAGTTTTAAATTAAATCATATTTTTTATCAGAATTAAATTATATTTTTATGATCTTTGTTTCAAGCTTAAAAAATCAATCATTACAATAAATGAAAAAATGAAAAAAAAATAAAAAAATATTTTCTATTTTATTTGAGCTTTTTTCATTAGTAAATAGCGCTTATATCAAACATTTCAAACATATCAAATATTTGTCTTTTAAACTTTTGTAACAAATATTTTTACATAAATGTTATTCAAAAGTTAATGTGACTTTTTGAAACAACAATTCTTTGGAGTTCACTCCAAAGAATTGTTGTTTCAAAATGTGAAACAACAATTCTTTGGAATTCACTCCCTTCATCTTTTTTTCCTGATTCATATGATTTACAATCTTTTAAGTCATCTGTTAATCGTTATCTTGCTTTATTAATTTCATCTTTTCTCTTCCAGTAAATCTAACTCTAATAGTTTTAAACATTTTCACTTCCTTGTTGGAAGTGAAGATGTTTAAAAAAAAAATAAACAATAATAAATAATAGATGTTTTACTACATAAATTTTATAAAATATATATTTTATATGACTAAATTAGAATTTTGAGAATATGTTTACCCAATGAAAAGAAATTAATGTTTTTATACTTAACACTTTTATGCAGTTAAACAATACAGAACAATTTTTGTAACATAACCTTGATAAAGATGATCAATTATCAACATTAAATATAATGCAAAATCAATTTAAAGCAATAAAGAAGTTTGAAATATCAGTAATATTTTATTCATATTTTTAATGTTAATTATGGAAAAATTAGAAAATAAACTAAACAAATTGTTTAGTAATTTATAAAGATAAAAAAATTATAAAGAATTTCTAGATTTCTTATCAAAGTTCTACAATGATGTCATATACTAAATTATTTCAATTTCAAGCAGACCAGCAACATTTAAATGGTTTTTTTTAATTATAGTTGCTCAAACATTTAGTTTAATTTTTTTATTTGAACATATAATTCCTAGTATAATTTCAAAATGACTACTTATTAGAGTTACTTATTGATAAAAATGACTACTTATAAAGACAAGTTTTTTTGGCTTTTTTTTAGCTGATGGTTTTTCTTATTTTGTTAGCAGAAGGTTTATCTTCCTCATCAAGTAAAGATTAGAAATTGTCTTTTTAGTTGAAGTTATATTTGAATAGCCTATGATTAGCCTAAGATAATTTTTGACCTTACTTGAATGTATTTTGTTTATTATAAACTAAATACAGATTTTTTGTAAACTAATTACAGAGTTATTGATCATATTTTTGAGGTACCAATGGAAAGATTTTATGAGGTGTCAAATGCATCAATTTTTTGAGGTGCCAAATGCATAGATTTTTTCAGGTACCAAATGCATAAATTTTTTGAGGCGTCAAATGCATAGATATTTTGGGTGTCAAATGCATAGAATTTTTGAGGTGCCAAATGCATAGATTTTTTGAGGTGCCAAATGCATAGATTTTTTGAGGTGCCAAATGCATAGATTTTTTGAGGTGCCAAAAGCATTTTACCATTTATTTTACCATTACTAAAATTTAAAATCAAGTTGTTATCTTTGAAACAATTCAAAATGGGATGTAAGTTATTATTCATATGTTTTTAATAATTGTTCTTGTCCTTGTTAGTATAGTGTGTGATTATATTGTTTGCAAATTTAATATTTGCTGTAATCATCATAATAAATTAAAATAATAATGGCACAAGAGTTGAAACTTGAGATAAATCGCAAGTCACAGGTTGTTTATTAGTAATGACTATAACATCATATTTGATCAAATCAAGTTTAGCACCTGGAAAAACATATGTAGCTGATTTTTTGGATATTGGGGCATTTGAAGAATTGATTAATACTTTCAAGTATAGTGCCTTTAAAAAGACAAAAAAAAATTATATTACTGATAACTATTGTTAACCAAAATTAAACAAAAGTTAGGATATTTCAAAATATAAACAAGCCATATATATATATATATATATATATATATATATATATATATATATATATATATATATATATATATATATATATATATATATATATATATATATATATATAACTTTTAGAAAAAAGTTAAGTTATAGTACAGAAATTCAAAATGTTCTCTAATTTTGTCTCAGAAGATAGTATTTTAAAAATTGTAGAACTAAAATTGACTAATATTTAATATAAAACAAAAATATTCAATTTAAGTCCGTAAATTAAAGTCAAGATATAAGCTATGAATAGGGTCCTGCAGAAAAAGTACTTATTTTTCACTTGTTTGATACAAATATATAGCTTTCATTGCTTAAATAGCCCTTTGAAAATATTTTTATTTTTAAGGGCACTGTTTATTTTGAACTTTTTTGCTTGTTTTTTATTTTTACTTTTAAAAGAAAAAAACTTCAAAATAACAAACTAAACTCTGTTTTTAATGATCACTGAAATTTTTCAATCAATAATAACAAAGATTCTATCAACCTAATGGAATCTATTGAGTTCAAAACATTTAATACTGTCTTCTTCATCTTCAAACTATTTAAATAACTTCTTTGCAACTTCTATTTTTTTCGTTGTACATTTAGGTAAAATCTTAATTGGTCTTTTACCATCTACAATAGACTTTGATTTACCACATACCGATTTCATAATTATTTATGAAATATTTGACACATTAGGCATTGTTTTAGCTTTGCAGTTTTTTTCTATAGAATAATTCAGTTTTTTCTCTCTCTTTTTTTTTGTTTTTTTTTTCTTTCTCCTTTTTTCTTCTTTGAGTTGTTAATAAAATCTACAAGTTTTAGCACACCTTGACCTTCCATAGAGCCATGGACTTGGGTTACTCTTGTAGTTGCTTTTTGCATATCATTACTTTTAGTTGATTTAATTTTTTGGATTGTCAATAGACCTAGTATTTCATTAAGATTAATGCTTTTTTCATGTGTCCATAATCATTATCTATAGTGACAAACATTTTTCTTCTAGCTTGAAGCTTTCTCTTTCCTATATATTTGGCTATTTTTTCATTTCATAGATATAGGAGAACTTATTTTCCCATTTAGAACTGATGAAATGTCAGATTTCATTAGTAATACTGACCTTCTTACCAGCTTTTCGTATTGACTCTGGTGTGGCCCACTTGTCCCACATACTTGCAAGAGATAGTGACAATTCCTTTGTCTTTCTAAAGAAACATTTAAATGTTTGGCTTCCCATCGTCTCCAAAACAACTTACTCAAATTTTGTATGGGCTTAGATATTGAAAAGTACAATACAGTAATATATATAAGAGATTTACATAATAAACCACTGTGCTTATTTTTGATGTTCTTTTTTCTGTAAATTTGTTTAAAACTGACATGGAAAAAATTTCTATTGTATTATTAAATATAGAAACTGACAATTTCTATATTTAATAATACAATAGAAATTTTTTCCCTTTTTTTCAAAAGAGTTTTCCTTCCATTTGCAGTCAAAGCAATAAACTCTCTTCTTCCATTTTTTTTTTAGCATGATCTCAAGTTTTTAGCACATCAATAATAAGATTTGTTAGTTGTTTTCTGTTCATACCTCGGTAAGCTTGCTTTTTACAGTGTACATACTCAACAATAGTATCTTCTTCTTAATCGGTTAGTATCATTATATGGTTTTTTTCATATCCTGAAAAATCACAATTTTGCTTTTTATTGATGGAAACTGACCTATTAATATTGCAGAATGTCCTTGTTTACCATTACTTTTGCACCACTCTACAGCTTTATCTGTTTATTTGTTTCATCTCGGTTAAATTGCTTTACAGCTGCTTCAGATTTATTCTTTGGCTTTTTAATTACAGAATTTTCGCTGCTACTTTTAAGCTAAATTTTGGTTTCATTTTTGTTTTTTCTATAATAACGAACATTTTAAACTTTTACAACAATTGCTGTACAAATAAAGGTATGTAAAAGCACAAAACAGCAATTTACTTATTTTCTTCTTTTTTTGAAGTTGTAAAACAAGAAGTAGCTGTTAAAAGAAATTGAACTTTGAAATTTGAAAAAGAAATTGAAAATTATAATAAGAATTACTATCTTTCAAAATAAAACTTTAAGAGGGGGGAGGGGGTGTCTTAAATTAAGTAATTTGTGTACGAGTGCGTATGGGGGGAGGGGGGGGAGTCTAACAAATGTATGTACGCAAACGCAAAAAATAGAGGTGTCATATTCACTTGGCCATTAATAAAAGGTGAATGTCGCACACGTTGGGGGGGGCGGTGTGTAAGACCACCAATTGTATGTACGCATGGGGGAGGGGTTATAAAAATGTACGAGGTGTAACAGGGGGACGAGAGGGGGTCCAAATCTGGAGATTTTTGCGTACGCATATATGGATGGCCCCTTACGAAATGCATTGTTTGGGTGAAATTTCATGGTTTCTTTAATTGTTTTGAAAAATCATTAAATAGTTCCAGATTTTCTATTATAAGATACCTGTATCAGGCAGATAATATTATGCAAAATATATCCGCAATTGAGTTATTTGTTAAGGAGATCAACATTTTTTTGTAGAGTGTCAATCCGATTTTTTTGTTTTTAGTTTGAATCTGGTGATAACATGGGCATGAGGCTGTCCAAATAATGTTTTATTTTTATTTTTTTTTGATGGAGGGTGAGGGATGGGGGCTGATAAAATGTTGACTTAACTCTATAGTGGGGTCTCTGGATGTTTTTCAAGTTGTTGACAAGGGGGTGGGTGAGGTAAAAATCGCCAAAAATTGTTGACTTGACTAATGGACAGCCCCCACGGCATTAGAGAATATATCTAATTTCAGCTATGTTAATTACCATATTGTTGAAGTTATAAGATTTTGTTTGAGGTTGAATTTGGCACTTTTTTATTCCAAAAGTAGATATTGCGACTCAACTCTAACATCCAAGCAGTTCTTAGTTATAATACTTTAGATCTAAATTACTTTAGTTTAAAATTTTATTATAAGTTTTAAATCGTTAATAAATCTTCTTCAAACACTTTTTATATTTTGATAAAGTTTTATATATTTTTAATTTGATAAAATGTGTGCTCTTTCATGTTGAAAACATAGAAGACATAAAATGCTGTTTTATTTATATATTTTATTTTAACTCTTTGTTTGTTAAAAAAACTTTATTGTAATAAGAATTTGTGAAAATTGCTTAGTGTGTATAATTTAGTAGTTCGAAGAAAAAATTGCAGTACTCTGCTATTTCATTAACAAACTTTCCTATATATTTGTTATCCCTTTTTTCTTATACTCTTTAAAACTTTTATTTATTAGAAAAAAAGAACCAGCGCTAACTTACAGGAAGAACCATGCTCGAAGATGCCCAAATTAGATTATGAAGAGATTGAGTAAAAAAGAACATTTTTATTTTTTTTTTTATATTCTTTTTTTTTTTTTTATCAAATTCAAATAAGTTTTAAAAAATTGTTTTTTTAAAGTAATTAAAATAAACAAAAACACTTTTTTCATCTTAACAGAACTCTCAGTTTAATAAGTTTGTACGATTGTAAGAAGTACGCCTCTACGAGTTGTATATCATTGTATCTGTAAATATATTGTACCTTTGTACATGAATTGTAGGTAGATTTATTTTATGCAAGAAACAATATGTTTGTTGAGAATTAGCTATTGTAAAGTTAATTAAATATATGTTTTTTTGTCGCTAATATAAACTTAATAAACAATCGTTTAAAATATTTTGAGAGGCGAATTGGCCACGGTTAACACGGATTCTGAAAATGTCAACCTAGCTGACCCAAGAACGCCGCTTATATGGGGTGATGCAAATTTAGAAATCTTTTAACTTTGTCCACGGAAAATAATTTTATTTGAATGTTTAAAATGTGAAATTTTGACTTTATAGTGGAACAATAAAAACACCGGTAAAATGAGAACCACATAATTTCATATAATTCTATAGTTTGATAAATTCTATAATAATTCAATTAGTTCATTACTTTATTAGAATATTAAAAATATATATATAACTTATAAAGATTATAACTTGATTTCACATATAAAATATGATACTAAAGGTACTATGATTACTACATGGATTCTGATATTGCCAACCTAGCTGACCCAAAAACGCCACTTAGATGGGGTGAAAGCGTACACATCAAGGTACTACCGAAAAATTTTATTATAATTGTTTTATTGCTTCATGTACCTTTTTTATTCTATAGACAAAAATATTGATTTACTATTTAAAGCGTGCTTTGAATTGGCTTATGCATAGCGATAATCTCAACATTTCCTAAATTATAAAGGATAAAAAGAAGCAAGTATTGAAAATTCTATATTTAAATGATTTTTGTTTTCACTAATTAAAACAATCGGAAATTTTGTCAATATTTTTTTTTAAACCTTCGAATATTAGGATTGGAAATTTCACATCTATGCCATAAGTAAAAAATCATTTCAATGAAAGTTAATAACAATATATTATACAAGTTATTTTCTTAAAAGTAAAGGTTTAAACGAAAAGGAACAAATTTGTGTGTCAAACAGTTTTACTACTCATAGCGTAAAAAAAAAATTGAAAAAAAAAACAACTGAATAATCGATCAATTTAAAAGATTTTTTTTGTTCACTATCGTTCATTTCACTATCGATCGATATTAAAACTCATCCATCACTACACTCATGGTGTAATTTTTTTATGATAGTTAACTTTTCGTTTTATAATTGATGAAAAATACAAAAACTTGATATGATTTATTTTCCTTAAGATTTTCATTTGGTTACCAACAAAAAAATAAAGGATTAACAAAACAAAATCTAGTTGCTTATGAAAGATTAACCTTTATTAGGGATCGTCCATAAAGTTCGTACGCTCTACAGGGATCTACAAATAGCGTATATGAGATGGGGGGCAGGAGGTCAATTATAAAAGTTAGGAGACACTAAATTAAAAAAATATCCTAAAATGTAGGTAGGTTAAAAACGTACGTGCTTTTAGGGAGGTGGAGGGAACTCAAAAAAGTGTATAGTAAATTGCAGGGGAGGAGGAGGGGGTTTTGAAATAAAAGCGTACATTTTGCAATTTATGGACAACCCCTAACGCGAAATCTATATATATATATATATAACATATTTGCTCAAAATGTTTTTAGCAAATCAGTTTTTTTTTTAAACACAGATTCATATAAAGTGAATTGACATTTTAGTTATCTAAAACTGAACGTTTTTTTTTATAGAACCAAATAACTTTTCTATTCGTATGTTTCTTAGTTTCAAAATCGGAAAAATAAATATATAATGATATATATTTAGTAATATAGATATAGTATTCTATTTAAGCTTCACTTTTAGTTTTATAGTCTTACCTTATGCAGCAAAAAAATTACTTACCTTATGCAGCAAAAAAATTATTCATTAATCATTCGTGTATTTTAAGTTGTATAAATTTTTGAGTTGTATTTAATTCCAGCAGGAGTTGAGCTAGACTCACAAAAAATGCATTAATATTGCATTTAGCATGGAAAAATATAAAATAAATACAGAAAGTTCATAAAGGAAACGATAATTAAAAATTTAATGTCATCTAACATTTGAAATCCTTCTGGTAACAGTGCCATTGGAGAAAGAATTTTTTGCAATTCATCTGCATGCTTTTTTCTGTGGAAAGTTTCTGCTATTTTTACTGCAGTTAGTAAAATAAGTTCAGTTGGTAAAAACAAGTTCATCTCTAATTAAGTTTTTTAGCCTTTGCTATTAGATATGATTTTTAGTAATATGCTAAAAGATATTATTGCCGAGTAAAGACATAATTTTCTAACAAATATTTACTTTAATTTAATACGTTTTATAAATTTTGAAATAGGAAATAAAGTTTTGTTGAATAAGCACCATGTTTGATGTTGAGGTTTTTTTTTTTTTTGCTGAGTAAATATATACAATCCGTACTCTCCCCTACCTAATTGTAGTGGTAGGGAGGGATGAATCTTCAATTTTTGGAAAAAATCTCTTCGATTTCAATTAATTACTACTCCCCACCCCCAAACAAAGAATTTTCTTTTAAACATCTACCCTCTCTAAAAATTAACTCCCCTCGCCCCCGGAAAAACAAAATTTAAAAACACAATTATGCATACAAAAAATACATCTATTTATCTATATAAAACTATTTATTTCAGTAGGAAACATTACATAGATTCTTTTTGCAATTGCCTTCCAATAGTTTTTAATTGCCCCTCCATTTTTACAAGGCATGGCAACAAGGAGTTCCTACACCGACGTTCAACGTCTTTAATCTTGAGAAAGAGTTCTTTAACAAGTTTTAAATCTTGATTATCTGAGAGTGGACTTTCAGGATCTGCATCCACTACCCTGTCAGTTGGTGGTAGATCAGGTTGCTCGTCGGTTTCGTCATTTTTACTACCTACATTTGAGTTATTGATCTCAATCAAACCCCTTTCCTCCAATCAACACTAATTTGAGATCTCCACCCACCCCAACAATTACAACACCCCAATCTGTGATATTTTTACTGTTGTGTCTACTCCCCTAAGCTATTTATTTATTTATTTTAACCCTCCCCTCCCCCCTCCCCTATAATTAGGTAGAGGAGAGTACGTTACTAAGAAGATATTTAGGTAGCAGGGGTGAGAAGAAGACTAATGTCTTATCGCCAAGCCCCTTGAAAAATTCCGTAAATATAAAGTTTAATTTAAAAATAAGCAACTCCGTTAACTCTATAAAACAAACGTAAAATTGATAAAGTAATAAATAAAACTATTATTAAAAAATAACTAGAAGCGTTATTAAGCCTCTTTTTAAAACACGGAAATGTTTAATTTTTATTTATTTAAAATCATGAATTGAATATTCTTTTTTTTTAATATTAAACTTCAAATTTCAGAGCACAAAACAAAAAAGGATCAAAAAATAAAAAAATAACAACACATTGCATTAAAAATCACCGTTATTTAAACTGTTGTTACTCCATCAACGTTATTTAAGTTATACTAATTCCATCACCGTTACTTAATAAATATATTTGTAGGATTATTCAGAACTCCAAAAGTTTTCCGCTCTAGAATGGTTGGAGCAATGAAGAGCGGCACCCTTTTTTCAAACCAAGAAGTTATAAAATTTTAAACATTTAAAATTTTAAAAGTTTTGTGAACTCAGCAATTATTTATTTATGATTCAGGTCATTGTATTTTATAATCATATTTTTATGCATATTTCTATGTCATAGTATTATAAGCGCATTTCTGCTTTAAAATTAATTCTCTGGATCGAGAAACAGTTCATTAATCAAAACTGAAGTATGAATCAAAACATTAGTTTTAAAACTATTAATATATCAATCAACAAAATCTAGCCTTTTTTTTTTCTAGCCTCCCAAATATCAATGAAGTTGTCGTAGCTCAACTTTTTAGTCAAATCTTCTTCAATCAAAATAATCAAATATAAGTAATGCGATCCTGATCCATAGTCAAACAGAGAGAGTTTTTTTTACAGTTTTTAGTTTACTAAACGATCATTCACCCTCAGCAACTGACTTAGGAATAAACGTTGGAAATCCGGAGCGTAATGCAAATGTATGGAAAAAGCCGTTCAAGTTTTTTCTCAAAGATTTGATTGAGTGGCTGCATTGGATTTCCTTGCTAGATATTTGTTTTGCAAGTATTGTTAAAATGGCTAACTTCTTCACCGATATTCTTTTTGTTCACATCTCTTGGATAAAACCGTGGAAGTTCTCATACTTACTACTAAACTTTTGATAATTTTTTTTTTTTTATACTAAAAAAATGATTATCAAAAGATGATAATCATTTTTTTAAATCTCTTGGCTGGCTGAGCTGCTCACTAATCAGATCCAGATTTTTCATGACATGTTTAAGAGTTTGTAAATAATCAATAAATAAAGCATAAAAAATAGTATATGTTCGAGTCATTATAATTGTCGGACAAGAAATTTCTGAATTATTGAAATTCAATGATTCAAAATTATTTATTTAAATAGAGGAGAGTACGGAGAAGTGGTACACGTAATTTTTTTTCGGGTAATTGCAATATCTTTTTTATTTGATGTATAAACTGAACCAAACAAGTTTTTACGAATAAACCTTCTTTTTAGGCACCGATTCAATCCCCTTAGGTTTCCAGCCAATTATAACTAAATATACAAATTTTTGCCTCTAGAGAAACCGTCCCATTGGGGAAAAGTAGGTCAAGTGTGAGTAGAAGTGGGAAAAATAAATTTAAAACAACATTTTAACACAAATTATTAAATAGAAAGTGATAAAGTTATAAAATCACCTAATCGACATAAAAATGTTCAAGAACTTTCGCCAATCGAAATAATCAAATGACGACGGGAAGAGGCGGGGCATAAATATTTCTTTTTTCTGTTCCACTTTACCCAAATTTAAACTTATTTTTAAGCTGCATTTCGATATTAGGGCTTCTAGCGCACGCTGGGAAACAAAGCAATTTCTGCTAAATAGAGGGAAAGAAATTTAATTGCTTACATTAAATAACAGTATTTAGGCACCACTACTAATTAAAAATTTTAGGCTGTCCCCTTCTCCCGCGTCCCACTTTCCCCACTCTCTCCTAATCAGACATTTTAATGAGGGTAAAGTTAAAATAACGTTTTTACCTAAACTCTACTTAAAAATTAAACTCTACTTAAAAATTACTTTTTATCTTCTCTACAAAAATTGTGTCAAATTAAACACAGCATACTTGCCTTCTATTCTAAACTTAAAAAATTCTTCCCGTAAGCAAACGTAAACGACGCTCTTTTTTTAAAAAATCATTAGTCGCCAATAAACAGATATGTCATCCCCTCCCCCCTCCCTCCTTTAAGATCTTTCGGTACGACCACGGGTGTGTGAAATTAAGAAAAAGCTGAGCTAAGAAAATCAAATAACATAAACATAAAATTTCTTGATAATACTAATAATATATAAACCAGCAATTAAGCGGTTAGTAAGAGGTTTCATGTGAGTAAAAACACAACGGCGTGATTTAAAAATAATATAAAGAGCGGGAAAAAAATTAATTCCAAAAGAGAAGTTTCCACTGCGGTCCGAATAACTTGATTTTGCGAATATAATAAATCCACGATGAAAACATACATTAACAAACACTGTATACTAAAAACAAACAGTTTAGTCTTAAACTCAGTATTAAACTCAAGCAAGTATAAAAAGGCTGACTTTTATGCTTGCTCATAAAATGCTAAAATAATACAACTAATAAAAATATTCATTATATTTTTGTTATTGTATATAAATCAGCATTACTTCCAATAAATATTTTTATATTATAAAGTATTGTTTCTGAATTAAAACACTACGCTATGTCGCTTGTTCTAATTAATGCACAACATTGTCCTTTCGGCATAAAACTTTTGGTGCTTTTCATTGATTGGCTGTAGAATAAATTTCAAAAATAATATTTTTTATAAAAATCTTTCACGGCTTTAAGATGGTTTAAAAGAAAAAACTATAATTTATAAAATACGGAACTGTAAAATGGAGCCAGGTAGGCTTGCGTTGTAATTTGCTCTTGTGTGTATTTATGTTTTTTGCCAGTTGAGTGTGTTATTGTTAAGTTGCGGGTTAGCCGCAAAACGTATAAGTTGCTAGTTTTTTGCACTTTTCAAGTTCGTTATTTTTTTGCAATTATTTTTAATTTGTTTACTTCTAAATAATACTCTTTTTATATGAACAAATAATATAGCATGAATAGTTTATTAAAAAAATTAAAACAAAAAGAAAACAATATTTTCTTCTTATATGATGTTTCCTTCAAAACTTCACCAAAATTTTATTTATGTTACGTAATCTGAAAAATGACTTTTCTGATAGCTTTACGATGATCAATAAAAAATGTTGTTTAGCTCTTCAAAGATCATCAAATTTCGGCTTTTAATCGTTTAATATTGGAATACACAAATTCCTCAAAGTTATCAAGTTTTCAATTTAAAGAGTTTTTAGTTATATATAATAAATGTATAATTAAAAGATAAAATTATAAATATCTATTTATTATAATATTTTTTGTTATTTGTTATTATGATATTAAGCTTATTAATTTTTATTTATAAACTTTATAATTTATTACTTATTATTGTTATTTATAGAATCTAATTTTAACTTTACTCTACTATTATCGTGCTTTTATTGGCAAATTGATTAAATTTTAGAATTTTTATTTTACAGAACATAAATTTAATAGAGAAAGCTATTACAGTTGTCAAGTTTCAAAATATATATTTGGCAATCATGATCTAACAGTTCCAATAGTTTTATGCTATGCTTTGTTGCCAAAGTTTTGGAAATAATCAAAAAAGAGTTTTCATAGCAGCATTTTTTTCTTGCGCCCTCTTAGTTGTGGTGCAATACAAGTTTAATTACTTTTCACTTTCACAATGCTCAACTAATGGCAGGTATAGAAAGCAACTTTTTTTATGTTATGATTGTTTGTAGTTTTTAATGTACGTGTTTATTATGTATGTAATAAGTCGTTTTTTATGCCGCTTTTTTTGTTTATTTTTAAATTGTTTCTTTAGTTCAGTTTTTTTAGTTAAAAAATTATTGCTATGCTGTATACTTTGAACAAAGAATATTTTTTTTAAGTACATTAAAATAAAAATAATAAAACCAATAACGCACATTTCACATTTTGAAAAGATTTTTTTTTCATACAGATTTGTTAAACGCGTTGTAGAAGAGGAGTTAGTCGAAAAGAACGATTTACGCAGTGATGAAATAAAAAACAAAAACGTAATTGTCAAATCAGTAGAAAACGAAAAATGCCGGCCGACAGAATACGTTTTATTTCTCAAAACTCATAAGACTGGATCTTCCACAATTACGAACATTTTAAATCGGTACGCAGTTCAACATAACAAAACTGTATTGCTTCCTAAAGGTTCCGAGTATTATTCGTTTGACTGGCCAAATAAGTTTCGTTTAAGTTCGGCCATTAATACTTATAAGAGACCGAACTTTTTAGCTAACCACGCACGATACAGCAGAAAATCGATGAACGTATTATTTCCACGCGAGGATACAATGTACATAAGCGTACTTCGGCACCCAGTTTCACAATGGGAAAGCACATTTCAGTACATGAGTTTCCCTTATATACTTGATATAAGCTATCAAGAAGACGCTATGGATTTTTTTTTAAACAACCCACCTTCTACAGAAAACATAATGGAAATTTCTAGGAAGTACCCATCACTGTATTTGATTCGTAACCCACTTTTCTTTGATCTGGGATTAGACCACTCTCATTATGACAATTCTAGTTATATCAAGCGTGCTTTAAAAACGCTAGACAAGGATTTTGAGTTATTTTTAATAATGGAACACTTTGACGAATCATTGACATTACTACGACGAAAACTTTGTTGGGAAATAGACGACGTTGTTTATTTTAAAATGAATGAAAGGCTCAGCCAAAACAAAAGAAACGTCGTTACTCAAGACCAGGAACAAAAAATTAAAGCGTGGAATAATGCTGACGTCGTACTGTATAATTATTTTGTCGAAAAATTTTGGCGTCAAGTTAAAGATGAAGGACCAGGGTTTTACGACGAAGTTATTGAACTTAAAAAAAGACGCAAAGAATACTCAAAACTTTGTATAGAAAAAGAGGCCGTAGAAGAAGCATACTCATCAGTTTTTGTTAAAGGATATAAAATTAAAGCAAATTTAACAGGTAAAAATCAAACTTTTTGTCGACATATGTTGACAAACGAAATTCATTTTATGGATTACTTTCGTGGTCAACATGCAAAATGGGTAGACCTTCTAGAAGGAGATACAATAAAAAACTTTGACGAATCTACTGAGGAAGCAGATATTTTTATTAAAATACCTGTAATAAATGCAACAGATTTTATCTATGGTGCTCAAAACCGACCGGAATATAGTAAAACAATTAAAAAAAAGAAAAACATAATTCATAAAGACAGAACTTCTAAACGAGATAAACACAAGGAAAAAAACCAACTTAATTTTATACAAGAAAGTTCTGATACAAATGACGTAAACATTAAAGTTTCAAAAACTACCGAGTTGATGGAGGAGTTATCAAATGCAGATATTGCAGGTAAATCTCTTCCGTTAAAAAAAAACCTTGAAGACCTAAAGTTTGATGGAAAAACAATTGTAAAGACCCAGCCAGAAAATGAAACTTTGCCTTGGCTTTAAATGTTTAGTTTAATTATTTCAAATTAATGTTATTTAATACTAAAGAAAATAATGAAGTACTTTAAAATACAATTTTAAATCTATTTAAAAGTTTAATTTAAATGTTGTAACATAAAACAAATTAAAATAATTTTTTTTAGTATTTCTATTATTTCCATTGTTCTCTCTAATTTTGTCCGACTATTTTTATTTAAGTAAAACAGTACTTGTGTTACAAGACCTGTTTTAGGTAGATAAAAAACTAGTTAAATAACAAATTATTCTTTAACTCATTTGACAAAAATTCAAACGAGTCTAAGAATAGTTTGTAACTTTTTAAAAAGTTCAATACTTGTTTGGTTTCTAGGCAAACAAATTTTCTACTTGTTTGGTTTTTAAGCAAACAAATCTAGCAGAAGTTCTACAATAACGTTTCAACATTTTTTCATTCTCATATGGCCATAGTCCTGTAAGGTGAGTTTTGGTATAAAAACACTGAAATAAAAATTCATATATAATTTCATTTCAAAAACCTCACCCAGAATCTGAAAAAACTGTTTTGGAAATGTTGTGACATTTACGTCGCCATATTTATATTTTTATTATGAAATAATAAAAATAAAGAAATATCAATTGAATAATATAATAAAAAACAATTCAGAAATAGCAATTGAATAATATAATCACTTGTTTGATAAAATGAAATTTAAGTTCGTTTTTTTAGCACTTTATTTCTAGCATGATTTTAATCGCTCTTTCGGCACAAATGTTATTTCTTTGTGTTTCTTTAAATCGTTTTCAATGTTTCATGAATGTCTACTTTTAAAAGTGGTCACTAAACCAAACATCAAATAAAGTTCCATAAATCAATTCACAAATTTCAGCAAGCAGTTCACGTCAGTCTGGAAGTAGCAGAAAAGCTTCAGATTCATTCATCAGAAAGTGACAAAAATTACACAGAACCTTCTTAATTGACCATTTCATCATGCACTATTATATATAAGGCTAATTTTTTTAGCCAACCGGTGGTGGGGTAAGTTGGCTAATTTTTTTAGCCAACTTACCCGCCACCACAATATCTATCACAAGTGCTATACTTTAGTATAGCACTTGTGATAGATATCGTGCTTTATCGTGATTATCGTGATAGATATCGTGCTTTATCGTGATTATGTGCCTTTTATCTTAACTATTAAGTACGTCTAAGACACTAAATAATTTAAAATTTGAGTTTTTAAGTTTGCTTTGGTTAACAATTATTGATAAAAATAAACAAAAAACATCACTGCAATGGTTTGGTTATTTAAAAAAATTTTACTAGACATATTACTGAATGCAAGCAACTTCCTGCTAGTTTATACAAGTTTTTTTCTGAGAGATTTCATTTTCATCGGATTCAGTACGTTTGTTAGACATCTTAAAGACATCTTATTAACTTGTAATGTCTACAAAACATTTTATAGACGTCTTACGGAAGTCTGTGCTCGTTCACCAAAATGTATGGTGTATATATAACAATACCTTGGTCATAGTGTTGTTCACAAACTCTTGCTGATTTAGAGAAACTTAAATTAGTTTCACTTTGTGAATTTCAATTTCTGTAGTAGTGGGAAAAAAAACACATACTGAAACTTTTTAGTCCCGGTGTAATAAGTCTTTAAATAAAAAATTATTAATTAAAGTTAACAAATTAAATTATTAACAATTTAAATTGAATTATCAATCAAAGGAATAGTTTTGTTCATTATTTTTCGTTTTTATTTTCATTTTTCCTCATTTGCTTTCTGATATTGGATTTCAGACAAAGAAAACAAACGATTTGATTATTTTTGTTTTGTTTACATTACTACAAAGAATTTGATTACAGGTAGGTGCACCGCAAAAACCGCAAGAATGATGGCATACTCGCATTTTCTTATCGACAATTTATTTACAAATTTTCTAAATATTTTTCATTACAACTACTATAAATAACTCCTTCCAGAGGGCTGCTGGAAGTTATTTATGATTAGTTACTATTTTTTACCATGTCAAAAAGTCATTGTTTTTTCAATGTGCACCTCAAAAACCACATCAACAAAAATGCAAATAAAACTTTTTCCAAACAAGTTTAAGCTTCAGGATTTGTTTTGCGGTAGTTATATTATATTCTGAGTTGATTTTATATGTGATTGCAAACTTACTTTTTTGTTTAGCATGTTATTCACTACAAAAACCACATCATACGCACCCCAAAAACCACATAAATTTTTCTTTACTATCCAATAATTATTCCTAAAATTGCATATAACTATTATTTATTTTTGTTATACATATATAACTATACCACATGTAGCAGTTTTATTAGGTTTACTTGTATTTGCTTTAAATTACTGTCAAAGCAACTTATTTATATAAATTTTATTTGCTATACAGAAATAAAAAATAAAAATATTTTTAAAATGACAACAAAATTTACTTTACGTTTTGGAACAAGGTCAATAAACCCAAGCAGTAAATCAGAAGCAGTTGTTGCAAGAAAGCACACAAATGCAAAAAAAAAACAGTTGGCAGAAGCTGTAGCATGGTGCAAAGATAACAATATAAGAGGACGTTGTCCCCTGAAATCAAGACTTTTCCCGTTGATTAAAGATCGAAAGACAATAAATCGACGTTTAGATGGTAAAATAGAAACAGGAAAAGAGCGTCAATACTGCTCTATATTATTAGAAGAGGAAGAGAATTCAATTGTACGATTTGTGAAAAATAAAAATAGATCTTTGCAAGGTGTCAATAAAGCACAACTGACTAAATTAATGAAACAAGAGGTTAAAAGGAGGACGAAAATATCATCCATTGTCATCTGCAGCTAAATTGGCATTAAAGAATCAAGTGTATTTCTAAAATTTGCATTTGTTTTCAGAATCTTTAGTACTTGTTAGACTAAATTGTATTTTTCACAAACTTTAAAAAATACTTTATAAAAAAAAATTGATCTATGTTTGCATATTTATTTTTTTAGATTTGGTTGTTCATTTTGGCTAAGATTTCATGCAAAACATAACAGTTTAACTGTCCAACGTCAAGGACAAGTGTCAATCAACAGAGCTTTAATTTGTACAAAAGAAATTGCTCGCAATCGCATAGGTTTTTTTGTTATTGAAAACTGATGATGCCATGTTTCTTGAGAATAAATCATTATCTAATCAGTTGTGTTAAAAATATGTGTTTCTTCTTTAATTCCTTTCTTTCTTTTTAAATTCTTATTGCAAATAAGTATAGTCAATTTAACCAATCATATTGTAGATGCGCTTGCAGAGGAGCTTATTGCTGCTGGAATTATGACAGAAGTCGAGCACATTGAGGAAGGTACTTGGAAAGGAAATATTGACACCACAAGAGTTTTTAATAATGATAAAACTCCATAATTTATTCATTATGGTGTTGATGGAACTTCTTCTGGTTTGATCTATGCATCGAAAGGAGATCAATCCAAATAAATGCAGAAAGAAAACAGAGAATGTGTTACCATCCATCCCTTCGTGCCATTCTCCGGTTTGTTTTTATTTTAGTATTTTATATTTTCTTAAAATGATTGAATTTAGACCAATGTTTTCAGATGTAAAACTAATTTTCTTATTTAAACTATATTTTTTTTAACAAATCTATTATTATCAAGACTTACTGGTTTAATTTAGTCTCACTATACATTTAACTACACTAAACGTAAAGTAATAAAACTGTACTGTTTAGTAACTTTTTAAACTAACTTGAATTGAGATCATATTACTAAAAAAATTGCAACTTACAATTTCAGGAGAGGTCTGTATGTGTCAAGTAATATTTGGCAATGTCGGTATAACAAGCCTGATGGCATCTAATGAAGCAACAGCTAAAATAAAATATCTACTGGTAACCACTTCAGACCATGGCGTATCAGATGGCCATACACTTTTGGCCGCTTTTAAGGAATTTGATAGTTATTTAAAAGAGAAAAATTTTAAAAGACTAGTGGTCCTATTATCAGATGGACATAGCTCGAGATTTGATTATCATGTTATGTCATTCCTTCAATCAAGAGACATATGAATGTTTCTTACCCCACCAGATACAACATGGGTTACACAACTTTTAGACCAGTTAAATAAAAATATTCATCATGAATATCGAAAAAAAAAAGATGAAATGTTTACTGAGGCAATTCTCTAAACAAAGAAGCATTCATGCTTATTCTAGCAAATATATGGGATAAATGGGCAACAAAACCCACTCTCCTAAAAGCTGCAAAGCGAGTTGGTGTAACCAATGAAGCCTTGAGCATTGAACTCATGCAGCAGGACAAGTTTAATAGAGCAGATAATTGCATAGAGACTCCTGAAGAGGCATCAGTTTCATCCATACAATCAGCATTGACTTCCCCTGATTCATCATTTGTTCTCTCCTAATAGAAGAAGAGGATCAGCATTGTATTGAAAAGAAAAGTTTGAAAGTGCTCATCTTTGATAAACGAGCTGCACGAAAAGTGCATCCAACTTGAGGAGATACCAGGACTTATGACTATTAGAAAAGTAAAACCAAATCTATCTATCAGTTCAACACGAATAACTCAAATTCATGGGTCCATGAAAGCTAAAGACATTTTGAGTTTAGTTGCAAGCTTTAATGAAAAGAAAGAACAAAAGGTTCAAACACAATTGCAAAATGCAGAAAAAAAAGAAGAAGTAAAGAAAATCTTTATTAAATGTAAAGAGATATGTGTATGTACTGGAAACATTTGTAAAGTAGCAATATTTAGGGAATGTCCAAAATGCCACAATATTTTAAAGTTTCAGTGCAGCAACTTAGCGTGTCGTGTTGAGGACAACAAACCTGAAATAATTTTTCCTGCTGCAGTTTTGAAAAAAGGGAAAAATCCAAGGAAAAGTTAATTCAACTAAAATAGTAATACATCAGAGAGGGATGAATAGTTTTTACAAAGAATTTATGTATAACTAAAACATTCTTTTCAAATGTAATGTATGATTTTAAGTTATTATGATTTCAAGTTTTTATTAAACATTATTTTTGTTGTGGTTTTTGACTCTTAATTTTATTTTCTAAATGCACCCCAAAAACCACATCACTATTAGGTTGAACTTGGCTCAAAAATGTAAAAAATAATACTGCAAAATAATTTAACTTTATAATTATTATTGAAAAGGGCAATTAAAGGCTTGTAAAAAAGTCAACTTTGTAAACTTAATCTGACATTTACATGTTTTATGGTGTTTTTAATGAAATATTTGATTTCAAAAACCAGAGAAATTTTTAGAAAAGGCTCAAAATAATCACTTAAAGCTATAAAAATAAAAAGCTGATTTATTTTTCCACTAGCTCGAACATTTTATTGAAAAAAAAATCAAAGCCTTATACTTTTTAAGTGTAAATCGGACTAGCTACATTCCAATTCCAATAAGTAACTGTGTGGTTTTTGGGGTGCAATAGTTTTTACGGTGCATATACTTGTATAGTAAACGATTACTTTGATAAAAAACTTTGAGTATAGTAAACGATCATGGAGAAAGAAATGTACGCATGATGTAGGAGTTTATATGAACGGACGTGTTTTTATCAATCTTATTAAAAATTAAAATATGGATTTAACGTTAGAAAACATCCAAAAGTTAATAACAACAAAGCTTGAGGAACGAAAAACTTTTATAATATCAGAAGCAAGCAAATTATTAAAAGATTATGAACAAAACTTCATATTAATAATAAGTGGAAACTTAAAAATTCTCGCAGAACGACTCGACAAACTTGAATATGAAGCAAAAGAAAGCAATTCAAAAGATGGTATCATTGAAGGAAAAAAACTTACGAAATTAAATGGAGCTTGAATTTTCAAGAACTGGCCCGTAGCAACCGGGTGGGCAGCAGGGGCTGAAAGAGCCCATCGTATTGGAAATGCAAGAAATGATAAGTTACCAAGAACAGTTATCTTTAAACTCCTGAATTATATAGATAAAACTAAATTTCTCAACAACGCAAAAAAATTAAGAGAGACTGGACATTATGTAAATGAAATCTACGCGAAAGAAACAATAAAATATCAAAAGAAACTTTGGGAGGAAGTTAAACGACTTCGTAAAGCTGGTAAGTACGCCATTATTAAATTTGATAAAATTTTTTGCAGAGATTTTTAAAAATTAATGTTTTAAGCGAGCGTATTTTCTAACAAGTTTTTATTTACTAAAAAATCATTATGGCTAATGAAACAATAGACTTTGAAACGCTGCGCTTGAATATCTTTGAAATTGGTACAAAATTTTAAACTCTGATCTTTCAAACTCTGATGGCGATAGTGAGGTCCTCACAATGGAAGTTACTAACACTGCCTCAAAGAACTTTCTAGTTTCTACGTGCTATAGACCACCTGATGGTGATACTTGTAAATTTTTGAATTATATGAAACATATAATTACAAAAAATAGAGAACAGAAAAATTTATTCATTATTGGAGATATAAACATAAATGTTTTAACGTACAACGAGCATGCGATTACTAAAAATTTCTTTGACGACATGTTTCAACTTAATATTTTTACCCTTATCAACAAACCTACCAGGGTAACTTCCAAATCTATTACTGCTGTTGATAATATATTAACAAACTCAATACAAGATACTTCTCTAAAATTAGGAATAATAAAACAGATATTTCAGATCACTTTCCAATATACTTCTCTTTGTCACAAAATTCCACAAAAATTAATAATTCAAAAATCTTATGTTATAAAAGAATTATCGATGAAACGTCTACTCAAAAATTTAAGGACTTGCTATCGACAACAAGGCAAAAATTTAAGGACTTGCTATCGGCAAAATCTTGCTATATGCAACAATTTTTTTTTGCTGCATGATTTCTTCATGAACAAACGTGTTTTTGCAGCTTAAGAATTAAAAGAAAAAAAGAAAAAATATTCAATGCTTTTTCTTTCTTTCAAAAACTTAAAAATACTCTTTTTTTAAGTTTTTGAAAGAAAAAGCATTGAATATTTTTATTAAAAATTTTTTTTTTTACAAATTGCAAGCAAAAAAGAAATTGAAAATATAATGGAGGAGAAATTTAAATCGCAAGAAAGTTCGCTCATAAAAATTATTTCAGGAAATGCAGCAATTCAAAGTGACAAAATGGACAAGATTTTACTTTACCGTATTTCGTTTGTCAAAAAAAAGCATTAAGAAATACATCAACACGTGAAAGATTTAGAAAAAAGTATCAAGTTTACACAAGATACTTTAATTAATAAAAAAGTTATAAATCTTGAAAAGGAACTAAAAAAGTTAATAAATACAGAAATTTCAACAGTTTTAAACCAGACAGTACATTTAAAATCGATGCAGAACGAAGCAAACAAATTAAGCGATGGATTAAAAGAAAGTATGAGAAAGTTAGAAGATAGAAATAGACGAAACAATATTAGAATAGTCGGTGTACAAGAAAATGAAAAAGAAACATGGGAACAGGCTGAACAAAAAAATCCAACGTATTTTAAACAAACAGTTAAAAATAAGTAACATAGTTATTGAAAGAGCGCACCGTATCGAAACTATCACAGAGAAACCAAATACTATCATAAATAAATTGCTAAATCAAAAGAACTATCATAGTTAAATTGCTGAATTATAAAGACAAAAAGAACATTTTTAAACTTGCAAAGATGCATAAAGGAACAGGCATTTTTACCAATGAAGATTTTTCATACGAAACAAGCAAAATAAGACGTGAATTAAGAGAAAAAAATGAAGATTTCGCGTAATGCTGGAAAATATGCCGTTATAAAGTACGAGAAGCTAATAGTAAAAGAGTTTAATCTGAAGGCTAAATAAGTAATTTTTTATTTTTATCTTTTATAATTAATAGTTTATCTTTATTTATATCTTAAATGGAGCAACGCCATGAATTTAAATTTTCTTTTGATAATCTTATTGATAATGATACTGATACAAATTGTTTCGACAAATTTAGTCTTGAAAGTAAATACTACACGGTTTGGGAATCTGCACAATATTTAAAAAAAAAAAAGAAGCATTTTCAATATTAAACATTAACCTCAGAAGTCTAAATAAAAATTTTGAAAACTTAAAACTTTTCTTGGATGAAATAAAACACAAGTTTAGCATTATTTGCATAACAGAAACGTGGTGCAAATACGATGAACAAAATTTACATTTTGAATTAATTAATTACACGTCAATTCATCAACCGCGGAAAAAATATTGCGGCGGAGGCGTTAGTATTTTTGTTCGCAATTCAATTAACCTTGTCCCACGTTACGACCTAAGCGTTAATGAAACAGATTGTGAGTCATTATGCATTGAAATTGTTAATAAAACCACAAAAAATATTATAATTAATAATACTTATAGGAAACCAGCTGGCAATTTAAAAGTGTTTAAAACTCTTTTAAATACATTTTTAACTTAAGTCAATAAAGAACGAAAGCATGTATACATAGTCGGAGACATCAATTTGGACTTGACATGCTTCAAATAACATTAAATATTTTAAAGATATTCTTCTTCAACATAATATTGTTCAATAATAAATAAGCCAACCAGAATAACTAAAAACTTTTCTACACTACTAGACAATATAATCACCAACAATTTTTATAAAAACCCTATTTATACTGGTATAATTAAGACAGACTTATCAGATCATTTTGCTACTTTTCTAATTACTAAAAATATCACAACTAACAATAAGCCTTCAAAAACTATTATATACAAAGGGCAGATCAATGAAAACTCCTTACAATAATTCCAAGACCTTTTAAAATATAAAATTGATTGGGACCTTATACTGAAATTAAGTGAGGCAAACAATGCCTACGAACCTTTTCTTCATCATTTTTGTAATCAGTATCAAAATGCGTTTCCTGAGAAGAAAATTGTTATAAATACCAAGTCGCTTCTATGTCCTTGGATGTCTAAGGGCCTACTAAAATCCTCGAAGAAAAAAAAAAAGTTGTATGAAAAGTTCTTAAAAAATAAAACATATAAAAATGAAACAAACTATAAACATTATAAAAATATATTTGAAAAAACTCCAAAAAACTCCAAAAAACTTTATTACTCAAAGTTGTTAGAAAAAACGTACAACGAAACACTAAAATATGCGAAACGCAATTAAAGAAATTATTGGCAACTAAAAAAATTATGAAAAAACTAATCTGCCCAAAAAAATTTTAGTAGATGGTAAATTAATATACGATAACGCAATAATTGCTGAAAATTTGAACAGCTTCTTTCTTAATATTGGGCTAACTTAGCTGATAAAATTCCGTCAAGTTCTTCTTCATATGATTTATATTTAGAAACCAATGATAAAGTAATGGATGAATCTAAACTAGATATTTATGAGTTGCGATTTGCTCTAGATAGTCTTTTAAAAACAACACTAGTGCAGGTTTTGATCAAATTAGCGTGCATGTTGTAAAATCAGTTTTTAATATTATAGAATCCTCTCTATATCACATTTTTGATCTTTCTATTAAATATGGTACTGTTCCAGAAAAACTAAAAATTGCACGAGTCTCACCTATTTTTAAATCTGGTGATGACACAAATACTTCAAATTATATAGACCAATATCGGTTCTACCATGCTTTTCTAAGTTATTCAAACGCATAATGTATAATAATGTATAATAATGTATAATAGGCTTAACAGCTACTTAACGATAAACAACATGTTGTTCAACAAGCAATTTGGTTTAAAAAAAACTCACTCAACCGATCAAGCTTTGACCGAGCTAGTAACCCATGTAACAAATGCCTTTAATGATGATTGTTTGACCTTTAATGATGATTGTTCTGTCTAAGGCCTTTGACACCGTCAATCATGTCATTCTTCTTAAAAAACTTGAACATTATGGAATAAAAAACAATAACTTACGTTGGTTCAAAGAATATCTATCAAGCAGAAAACAGTTTATACAATATGAAACAGGTAGAATGTCCAAAAATATATTGACATGCGGAGTTCCTCAAGGCTCGATTTTAGGACCGCTATTATTTTCACTTTATTTAAATGATTTATCTTTTACATCAAACTTATTAAATTTTATTTTAATTGCGGATGACTCCAACCTGTTTTATTCACATAGGGATATTAAAACGCTTTTTACAGTGGTTAATGAAGAGTTAAAGAAAGTAAACGAATGGTTTACATGTAATAAACTATCGCTTAACGTAACAAAAACTAAGTATATACTATTTCATAAACAAAATAAAATGGATTATCTTCCCCTAAAATTACCGGATCTGAAAATAAATAAAATAAATATTACTAGACAAACATTTGTAAACTTCTTAGGTGTTATTTTAGATGAAAATTTATCTTGGAAGATTCACATAAGCTCTCTTGAAAGAAAACTTTTGAGAAATATTGCAATAATGTATAAAGCAAAGCCATTAGGTCTTTAAAAAATTTATATTTTTCTTTTATACATAGTTATTTAACTTACGGAAATATTGTATGGGCAAGCATAAATTACACAAAGTTGAAAAAAATTTATTCAAAACAAAAACATGCTTGCCGAATTGTATTTGGAGCAACAAGAAATGTGTCTTGCGAGCCACTTCTAAGTAAACTTGGATCATTAAACGTGTACAAAATTAATATATATTTAGTCTTACAATTCATGTATAAAATAAAACATCTCCAACAATATTTAATCAATAGTTTAGTAAAATATGCCATAAATACCCCACCAGATTTTCCGGAAACAATTTTGTAACTCCAAAATTTAATCTAAAGTTATGTTCTTATTCTATTCAGTATCGAGGACCTTTTTTATGGAAAAGTTTTAAACAGATTGTTCATAATAAAAAACAAACACTTACGCAATTCAAAGCTAATTTAAAATATCATTTAGTAAATATGGATTTTAATATTCTAAATATTGCCAGTCTTTTTAGAGGTTTTCAAAATAAATTTATGATGATACATTAACTTAAACGACTTTAACATGTGAACTACCAAAAAACTAAAAAATAATAAGAAGATCAACTATTATTATTAAGAATATCAATGTCTTTATCACACTTCTTTAAAAATGTTTACTTTTGAATATTTAGTCTTGAAGTTTAAAAAGTTTTATTGTTTTGTTTCATTTAATCTAAACATGCAGTATCTTTTTGTAAATTATCTTATATTTATTTTATTTTTGACACTTTTATATATTTTATGTTGTTGTGGATGGAATTTTATTCATTTTATTATAAAAACGACAATACGAGGCAACATGTATATATATGTATGTGTGTATGTGTCATGTGCGTATGTGTGTATGTATATACATATATGTTTATAGATTTCATATCTTTCTTAACTAGGTTTACTTTTAATTTTTTAGTATTTTTTTGTTTCTTAACTTCTTATACTTGACGTTTTGTAAAAAATTTTAATATTTTACGAACTTAAAAAATACGATTGTAATGGGGCTCGGTGATAAGGCTAACTGATGCCTTCTTCTTGCTCCTTGTTCCTTTTGTTATATTTGTACGTTGTATATATTCTTAACGGCGAAATAAATGAAATTACTACTACTACTACTAACAAATTGGCAAAAGGTCTACCAAGCATGTAACCTAGGAAACACAAACTCTGCGTACATTAACTTTATAAATTTATTTATCCTACAATATAACAAAAGTTTTCCAATTCAAGAAAAAGAAATAAAAGCAAAATATTTAAATTGTCCAACAAAAGAAATAAGAAAAATCCTCAAAACAAAAACAAAAACTATGCGTAAAATATTTAAAAAATAGAAGTCTAGCGAACCTATTCCTTACAAGAATACAAAACCCTATTTGAAAAAATAAAAAACAAAAACATAAATACTTAGATTATTCTAATCAAATGCAAAAACTCAATGGAGACTTAAAAAAGACATTATGAAGGAAATAATAGGTAAAAGTAATATTAATTTTAACAAAATGGCTTCCAGAGTAAAAATTAATGAAAGTGAATCAAACAACAAGCGAGATATTTCCAATGAATTTAACAACTACTTTGCCAACATTAGTGCTGATCTTGCATCAAAAATTCAATGCCTAAATAATACATTTAAAAGTTACTAAACAGGCTCACACCGCTCTTGAAATGTCAATGAAATAAATCAAGACGAACTTGAAATAGCTATAAAATCGCTTAAAATCAAGTCCCCAGGGATCGATGACATCTCTTGCAAAGTAGTGTTCCTGAGGAGATACGTAATCTAATTTACCAAGTATTTAATTCATCAGTTACAACAGGTATTGTAACTGATAAACTAAAAATCTCTAAAATTATGCCAATCAATAAATTAGGAGAAACCAATTCTTTAAACAATTATAGACCAATCTCAATCCTTTCGGTATTCTCAAAACTTCTAGAACAAATAATCTATAATAAATTAAATGAATATTTAAAAGCTAACAAAATTATCAATTAAGGTCAATATGGTTTTCAAAAGCTACACTCAACTGAGCATGCAATCCTTGACCACTCAAATAGGATAAGCAGATCATTTAAAAAAAAAAATTCACATTAGGGATCTTTATTGATTTGTTAAAGGCATTTGACACCGTCAACCATGAGATTTTACTAACAAAAATGAAAAACCATGGTATAAAAAATCAAGCTTTAAATGGGTTTAAAAACTACCTTAATAACAGACAACAGTGTGTTATTATAGGTAGAAAAAGCAACTCAAATTTACTAAAAAAAAATGTGGAGTACCCCAAGGTTCTATTCTTGCTCCTCTTTTGTTTCTTATTTATATAAACAATCTTCCAAACGCCTCTAATATCTTTAAAACTATAATGTTTGCCGACGATACAAACTTATTTTACTCATCAAAGACAATCAAAGACCTCTTTGAAAAAACAAATGCTGAACTAAAAAAAATTAACATATGGTTTAAATCAAATAAATTGTCATTCAATATAGAAAAAACTAAGTATATACTATTACACTCTAATCAACAAATTAAAAAAATACCCCTGAGCCTACCAAAAATTAATATAGAAAATATAACCATCAAAAGAGCTCTGAATACAAAGTTTTTAGGAGTTCCAAGTGATGAACACATCGCCTGGAAACCACACATAAACTACATAATCACAAAAATATCTAAGAAAATAGGTTTACTTTACAAGGCAAGACCATTTTTGTCAAAAAAAAGTCAAAAACTTGTCTACTTTTCATTCATTCATAGCTACCTAATGTATGCCAATATAGCATGGGGCAGTACGCATAAATCTAAATTAGAACCACTTTACTTACGTCAAAAACACGTTTCAAGACTAGTATACAATAAAAATAAATTTACTCATGCTCAACCTTTACTGGAACAAATGAACCCACTAAATATATTTTAAATAAATTTTTTTCAAACTATAATTTTCATGTTTAAATATAAACTCAGTCTGGTTGCAGAACATTTACAGCACACTTTTTTAAAAACAATATAAATACAATACAAGAGCAATAGGCAACTTTAAGATACCGTTTGAAATAACAAGGGTCTCAAAATTCTCAATTACATATCGTGGTCTCTATTTATTTAACAAATTAGTTTCCAGAATCACTATTAAACTTAAACAACGAACATTCTCTGAAAATAAAACTAAAATCTTCAAAAATCAAATTAAACAACTATAAGGAATTTAAAACTATAATGAAATTGTTGTAACTGGTATTTATTTTAATCAAGTCTGGCAGTTGTATGCAACTATATTTTTATTTACTCTGTATATTTCGAACTATGTTTATGATATTTATATTTGTATATCTTTATCGCCAATATGTGACTGGTTACTTGTCAATACTTTGTAATTGTAAAATAAATATGTATAAAAAGTATAAAAGAAAATAAAAAGAAAGAATATTGCTTAGCCCTACTTTTTTTAGCAAGTGGTTTAACAGTGTAAATAAAGTAATTGGTATCATTATCAGGAGTTTCTCGATACTTTGGTATATTGGAAACAATTTCAGATTCTACATTTCTATTTTAAAAAATGAAGATTACATGCACTATTGCTTGAGTTATTTCCTTAATCTGCTTTTGGTGGATGCACTTTAACTTGTATTATTGTTGCATAGCCAACTTCTGCTTGTGATTTAATCTGCACTTCATAAAATTTTTTATCTTCAGTAGCCGACCAGATGCCATCTATTTTTGTAATATCAAACACATTTGCAAACTTAACTTGAATGCAAACCTTATGGTACTATAAAAAGTTGCATATTTTTTTTCATTGATGCACTAACCTTACACACTATTGATTTTTCTGTTGTGAGTGGAAAATTGAACTTTTTCACAGTTTCTTCAATTCATCAGCTACCACTTTAATTCTGACAATTCTCGATTTTTTTTTATCTTTTGCAAGAAGGTGATACCTTCCAATAATTGTAATACCTCTATGTGTGTCCTGATAAGGTTTTTCGTAACTTACTATATGTCTCATTTTAACACTATTGCTCCTTATGTTGTGCTAGGGCCGTGTTAAAACTAAAAAAAGATTAAAAATATCATAACCCTATTCTGCAAGTTATGATATTTTTAATCTTAAAAGTCTCTTAAAGTCTGCAAGTTTTCCGCGTTTAACATCAAAAGAATAATATCTGCGAATAAACCGATAAGGGATAACATAATAAATAAGCCATTAGCATCTCGTGAGATTAGAACTATTTTTTTCTAACTCCATATTTTTCTGAACTGAGAAAATCAAATCTAAAGTTTTAAATGAACCTGGAAACACTTGACTTGTTCGAATGCAAACAAAATATGTTTATATTACTTCTCTCTACCACCTAAAACCATTTGAAAGTAATTATTTAAAAATTTTTAATAAGCAAGTGTCTGAATTATAACACTATGATTTAGAGAACAAGCACTTAATTTATATAAAACGCTTATTTTTATAAAACACTATTTTTCTCTATCAGTAGTTTTTAAAAAACATGAAAAGTGTTTTGTGAAAAGTGGAAAGTGTTTTGTATGTATTTTGGCAAAATAAAGTAACTTTTATGCATATCTTTATTTTAATTGAATAAACGATACATTTTCTAATGTATAAACCATGTTCTTTACAATAAAAGAAAACTTTAGTCAAAGTAAATTCCAAAAACATGAAACCCAAAACACATTGCAAAGTGAAAAGATAACTCAAATACTAAAATTAAGGTAGGCAGGCATATGGGACGCTTAAATTGTGCTTCTAAACTAGATACGGGCAACCTTTGACATGTTGTGGGACAAACTTTAATGTGCAAATACGTTTGGGTGCTGCGACTAAAAGTAATGCATTTTAAAGTAATGTTTTAAACCAGTAAGTAATAATTTTTAACGATATCAGACATGAAATAATAAGATATTTTTATTATAATACAATTTGTTAAAATAACAAAATCAAATGAAAAAATAGGTGCAATATTATAATTAAGTCTTGAAATTTGGAATTGTTACAAACTACAAAAATTGAATAGCAATACTGAAACCAATGAACTTGGATTTCGGAAACTAATAAAAAGACGTAAAGAATTTTCCAAGTTATCGTCATTCTATGATGTTTTGATTTATTAACTTTCATCATTGAAAAATCTGTTTGCATTTATAAGTATTGCCAAACGCACAAATCAATGTTTTTGCGAATTTTCTTTGAGGTATTTTTTGTAGAAATCGCACAACTCGTCTTTAAATTAAGATTTTAGGAGTGAATATTTAGGAGTTTAAGAGTGGAGCAGAAAAGTCATATATCCATTTTGGGTCACTCATTTCAGTTTATCTCATTACTCTTTATTATCTCATTTTAGGTGGTTTATTTTTCATGGTCCTTTATTTGCATAAAATCTGCAATCTCATTTATCCTCTCGTAAAATTATGTCAGCATTTTACCTTTGCTTAGCCATCTGACTTCACAATAATATGTTACGCTGTCATATTTGGTTGACATTTCATTCAAAAACGACTTGCATACTCAAACTAATTTTGACCATGGCAAGCCAAAACTTGTGAACACCTTTTGAACTTTATCAAAAATGTCCTCTCCTCTAGTGGTTCCTTTTAGCGGCTGTAAAGCAAGCAATTCATCGGTAACAGTTTATCATTAACTTTTTATCAATACCTCAAATAAAAATAGCCATTTGAGCTGTGTCGGACATTTTAGTGCTCTTGTCTAATTCTATGAAATCTTCTAATGCTATAATGCTCGTCTAATGCTATGGAAAAAGGTTCAAAACCAGCCATACAGTCAGTCAATTTTGTTTTAATATCATTAGCCATCATTTCTATACGTCAGACAATAACTCGTCTTGACAAACTAATTTTTTTAAATTCATTTTTCTTTTCAGGAAACAAAACACTGCAAACTTTTAACATACACTCCTTAACAAATTCTTCTTTCGGTTTTAATGAATTTTGAACTAACTATATTTTGAATTAAATATATTTTGAATAAACTATACTTTGAATAAACTATATTTTAAATAAACTATATTTTAAATTAGCTATACTTTAAATAAAATATATTTTAAATAAATTATATTTTGAATAAATTATATTTTGAATAAACTATATTTTGAATAAACTATATTTTGAATAAACTATATTTTGAATAAACTATATTTTGAATAAACTATACTTTAAATAAACTATATTTTAAATAAATTATATTTTGAATAACCTATATTTTGAATAAACTATATTTTAAATAAACTATATTTTAAATAAACTATCTTTTGAATAACCTATATTTTGAATAAACTATATTTTAAATAAACTATATTTTAAATAAATTATAGTTTGAATAAACTATATTTTTAATAAACTATATTTTAAATAAACTATATTTTGAATAACCTATATTTTAAATAAACTATATTTTAAATAAACTATACTTTAAATAAACTATATTTTGAATAAACTATATTTTAAATAAACTATATTTTAAGTAAACTATATTTTAAGTAAACTATATTTTGAATAAACTATATTTTGAATAAACTATATTTTGAATAAACTATATTTTAAATAAACTATATTTTAAATAAACTATATTTTGAATAAACTGTATTTTGAATAAGCTATATTTTAAATTAACTATATTTTAAATAGACTATATTTTGAATAAACTATGTTTGAAATAAACTATATTTTAAGTAAACTATATTTTGAATAAACTATGTTTGAAATAAACTATATTTTGAATAAACTATATTTTGAATAAACTATATTTTGAATAAACTATATTTTGAATAAACTATATTTTGAATAAACTATATTTTGAATAAACTATATTTAGAACTAACTATACAACTTTGTTTCAAACTACCTATATAACTAGCTTTACAACATTATTAAGTTGTGTTCTTTGTTTAACAAACGTTTGCTGCTATTTTTTAAAATTTGCGGAAAACTCTTGGATTTTGTTTTTTTATTTGTCCTGTCAGTGAGTGAAGCGTAAGATGCTTAGTTGAGTAGTTAAGTAGTGCTTCTTTATATAACAGCACACGCTGCAACCAATAGGCTTAACATTGTGAATTTAGAAAAAAATTCTTCAGTTTATTTTTCTTGAAACTGGCAACCCTCTCAACCAGACATTTTTTTCATTTTAATTTTATAGGTTTTTAACACGCTTCATTTAGCAACAAGAAATCCAAAGTGCATAAAAATATTGTTTTTATAAATAACAACTAAAACATTAATTCTAATTCAGACTACAAGATGCACAAAACTTTTTAATTAGGTTTTGCAAAATGTCTTGCAGGCCGGATCCGGCCAGCGAGCAGGATGTTACCTGCATCTGTCCTAAACAATAAATACCTTTCCGTAGTACTCATGAAAAATATTAAATTTCAAATTTTTCCTTCGAAAAATGCATAACAATTACTGTATATAAAAAATGCATAACAATTGCTGTATATAAAAAATGCATAACAATTGCTGTATATAAAAGATGCATAACAATTGCTGTATATAAAAAATGCATAACAATTGCTGTATATAAAAAAATGCATAACAATTGCTGTATATAAAAATTATAAAACAGCAATTGTTATGACTAAACTAAAGAGATATTTCAAGAGTTCAAACGCAAAATTCAACGGAACATGCTATCCTAGATCTCATTAATAACATTAGCACTTCCTTTAATGATGAGACATTAGCACTTCCTTTAATGATGAGACATTAGCACTTCCTTTAATGATGAGAAATTTGTATTAAGAGTCTTTATTAATCTGATAAAAGCGTTTGACACAGTAGACCACGCAATACTACTGAAAAAAATGGAAAAATAAGGCATAAAAAATCAAATTATAAAAATGGTTTGCTAACTATTTAGACAATAGAAAACAATGTTACTATAGATCACTATAGCAAATCGAAACAGCTAAAAATAAAATGTTGGGTTCCTCAAGAGTCTATTCAAGCTCCTCATCTAATTGTATTTATGCCAACGACCTTCTTAAAGTCTTGTCAAAATTAGATAGCATTAATTTTGCAGACCAATCTGTTTTATTCTTCTAGCTCAACCATTGTCTTTTTTACAACCGCTAACTACTAAGAACTTATTAAACTTAACACATGGTTCACGACAAAAACAAATTGTCATTAAACGACGAACAAATTGTTAAATGGAGAATCAGAGGGTAAGATCTAGATTTATAATTATATTTAGTAACTTCATTTATAAAACGGATTTCTTGAACTGAATTAAAGAGCGCAATAAAAATATTAATTTTTTTTACATTTTTGGGTTTGAAGTTTTTATTTCTCAAAGAGCCTCTCTTTTTAGATAGTTGCAAGCCTTGTTCTGCTGGATATAAATGTGAAAAAGATGGTACAGTTAAGCCTGTTATTTGTGGTTTGGGAAGTTAAACTTAAACAAAGCTAAATACATCTTATTTCACTTCAACTAAAAAAAAAGTTTTCTCATCAATTTTACTTTATTTACTTTTACATCAATTTTACTTTTTGAATTTAGGAGTTATGGGTTCTGTTTACAACTACTGGTGAGAAAATAAATTGGCACATAAATTTTTTTTTGGAAGTAGGAAGGGAAAGGAAAGGAGGCTACAGCTGAAACTTATTAAAAGTTAGATTTAATATATAAATAAGAAAAAAAGTTGTAAAAATTATATACATTAAAATAATTTATAAAATTACAGATTTAATGCAAAATTTAATTTGAAAAATAAATGAAAAAAAACCATAGAAACTATTTTATTGGACATTTTTTGTACATTCAAAGTTTGTATGTTAACATAATTTATTAATATTTGCTTAATGTCTTATGACCATTTACAAAAATAATTTGCTTGAAGTTTGATGTCGCATGACTATTTACAAAAATCACAGTAAAATATCTCTAAAACTTCAAAAAAAATTTTAAAATATAAAACGTTGAGTTTTGAATAAAAATGTCTTCGAAAATAAAATAAAAAAGTTACACTAATTTGTGAAGTTGTAACACATAAAACTAAGTTTACGTTTAAATAAAAATTGTTTTTAGTGCTTTAATCACGCGGGTCACTTGAGGTGGGTTGAATGACTAAGTCGATTTGAGCAGTGGATCACGTAATTTTGAACTGAAGAGATTAAAATCCAGCGTTAAAAAAAGATATGATACCAAACTCTTCTGGTGTATAAACTAGCTTTTGAGTTAATATGTATCTTTCATCATTATACTCAAATTCCACGCGAACCTTCATAATACAAGGTCCCTTAAAAAGTGTTAAAAAGAAAAGTCATTTTAACATACATACAAACATATATATGCATACATACTTAATTGTATGTATATATACCAACTGTCAAAAAAAAAATTAACTGACAGTAAAATTAAATAGATAAGTTTATAGCATAATGTAAAGTTTGTTTAATAAGTGACGAACTTTCCCATAGACAACATGAGATTTAAGCAGTTTAGGAAGTGACTCTTTTAAGCAAAAACAATCTCGTATTTTATTAGTAGTGAAAATTAATTTTATTAGAACATTCTTGCAACATTTATGAACAATTTTCGAAATTTTTATTTTAGTATAATTAGTACATTCCAATGTATGGAAGCTTCAAATACCTTTTATTTAAGCTATTAACAATGTTAGAAACAATGGGTTCATTTTCTTATCAATATAGGATTTAATTTCAGAGTCAATAATTTTTTGTGGATATTTATTATTTTGTAAAACTAATGATAGATTCTTAACATCTTTATCAAAACCAACCCAAGTATTATTAATTTTAAATGTACGTTCAATCAAAAAACGAACAAGTCCAATTTTGTAGCAAGAGGGAATAAAACTAAAAAATTTTTGTAAAAGACCTGTATACATTTTTTTGTGATAAACTGAAGTCGAAAACAATTTGGATTTTTTAATAAGTACATCTAAAAAGGCAATCTGGCTATCTTGTTCTTTTTCCATATATATATATATATATATATATATATATATATATATATATATATATATATATATATATATATATATATATATATATATATATATATATATATATATATATATATATATATATATATATATATATATATATATATATATATTAGGGTGTGTCAAAAAAAAGTCATGTCTGAAAAAAAAAAAGAGCCCTAGCTTATCATCTGCCCAGACCATGATTTAGTACTAAGGATTTTTTTTTTTTTTTTTTTTGGAAAAAAGTAAAGGTCCCTCCAGGGGGTAAAAGGGGCAATTTTTATAGCGTTTTGTACCATTTTTATAACTGTTTGGAGGAAGTCTTAAAATTTATATTTTTAATTTTTTTTTTTTATATTTCTGTCTGTAAAGACCTATTTAATCTAAATAAAATGGGCTCTTATCTAAAAAAAAATAGATAAAAATTTTAAATAGTTTTACAAAACCCCAAAATCCATAAATATTTAACATAAACAAATATTTTTACGCAGCACTTATTTAGGCTTTTTTAAATAAAGTTCTAAATCTTTTCAGTAAATAATATGTTTTATTGAAATATATTTTATATAAAATTTTGTTTTTTAGATTAAATAATAAAAAAATTAATAAAATGCCACCAAAAAAAAAAGCTAGAAGTAATAGATTGGATGAAATATTTTTAGTTAAAAATTTAATCAGTCTGACTGCTGCATACTATCTAAACTGATGGATCCTTGGATACATGGTGGATTTAAAGTGCTTACAATACAAAAGCTTAGGTAATTTTTATCATTGAGTTCTAATCAGTTTATTCTATAAACCTTTATACAAGTAAATATTGTTTTTTAAAGGATTAAAGTTGAGAAATTGTTAAAGGAGTGGGTGAAATTAAAAGATAAAAGAAACAGAGCAAATCCTGCTGAAGTAAAAAAGAGACATTTATTTGAAGAACAAATGAATAAAGTATTTTGGATTGGAGAACACCCTCATGTTATGTTTGAAGAAATACTAAAAGATAAAATGAGAAGAGTGAAAGACAAGGAAGAAGATATTGCTTTTTTAAAAGACCAGCTTGGGGAAAGGAAAGGATTTCTTGGAGGTAGAGATAAAAGATATGAGTATTCTGTTGAAAGAAATAAAAGAAGCAAATCAAATTTAGAAAAAGAGCTATCAGTAGTGTTAGATACAAATGATTTAGATTATCTAAGTTCTTCTAGTGACACTAGCGACAATTTAGGCCAGGAAACAGATATCGACTTTGATTGTAACAAGATTCCTAATATTCAAAATTCTGTTCTTCTTCCTAAAAATATACTTGAATCTACTGCTCATACAGCAGTTGGGGAGGGTATAACACCCCACCAACATACAGCTTTGATTAGTAGTGTTATTGTCATGGCTGGTGGTTCTGTAGCAAACTTCAAGTGTTCTAAATCCACATCTTACAGAGCTGCAGAGAACATAATATCTGCCGGAGCAAAAGAAATAAGGGAATATATAAAAAACGCTGTAGTTTCATCAGACTCACTAATGACCATACACTTTGATGGAAAAATAGTCAATGAATTGACGGCCGGAAAGCAATTAAGAAAAGATAGAATTGCAGTTTTGGTAAGAATTGATGGGAAAACAGAACTACTTGGCATTCCTCCAATAGAGTCTAGTTCAGGGGATAATCAAAAGCAAGCTATTTTTGAATTAATGGAGTTTTTTGGATTAGAAGATAAAGTTAAATGTATCTGCTTTGACACAACTTCAGCAAATACAGGTGTTTGGCAAGGTACTTGCATGAGATTAGTTCGTCAAATTCAATGCCCATTGTTGCTGATTGCATGTAGGCATCATGTAATTGAGCGGCACATAACTCATTTCTGGAAGATTTACCCTAGCAGCAAAACTTCTGGTCCACAAAACAAACTATTTGAATTTCTAAAAAAAAATTGGAACAATATAGATAATCAAACTAAGGAACTGAAAAGAATATTATTACCACCTGGAACATGGATATATACTCAAAAATTAGCTGCTATTCAGTTTTGTAATAATGTGATCAATTTAAAGATCTTTAAAAAGGTGCTATTATAATTTTGATTTTGTTTCTATTTATTCTAAATATTTAAAATAAACAATTGTAACAAATTAAAAATATAACAAAACTTTTTAGGATGGAAATGTTAGAAAAGAATACCATGAGCTAGCTGAACTTACTTTAATGGTTCTATCGTCAAATAGCTTTAAATTTCATTTACCCGGACCAGTTCACCATTCAAGATTCATGGGAAAAGGTTTATACTATTTAAAATTATATCTTTTAATGAATGAAATCCCAAACCTCACTGACAATGAAAAAGAAGAAATAACTGGTATGGTTTTATTCATTTCTCTATTCTATACAGAGTGGTTTCTAAAAGCAGAGCTAAGCTCTTTAGCACCAGCACAGGTATATGGTCTTTTAGTATTTTATTGAGAAGTTAGAGGGCTTGTTATTGAATAAAATGATTCAAAATATTTATTAATATTATTTAATAGGATATGAAAGCTTACTGGCAAATGAAAAGGTTTGAGGAATGGAATCTACATGGCTCCGAGGCTGTTGTGAGCTCTATTCTCAGACATACTTGGTATCTGGATCCCACTTTGGTAGTTTTCGCCCTCGCAGACGAAAAATGTAGGGAACGTGGTGATATGGCCAAGAAACTGTATAGTTTACAAAGATGTCCAATTGACAGTTTCCCTTTGGAGCGCCAAATAATGGACCAATCTGTATTGAAAAGTCTTAACTTCAGTAAAGATGAGCCTCCTAGTTTAGCTCCATTAATAACAGACAATTCGTGGCTAGTTTTTGACATGCTTAGACATGGAAAGGCAGAAACTCAATGGATGAAGATACCTCCAGAGTTTTGGGAATTCAATGATTTTTATCTAGAATTTAGAGCAACAGTCACGGGACTTGATGTTGTTAATGACTGCTCTGAGAGGGCAATTAAGTTAGTTCAAGACCTAATAAACAGAGCAAATTCCGAGGAGAAAAGGCAGGACACCCTTCTCTTTACAAATAATTACAAGAAAAACAGAAAAAGTAGAAAAAAAATTGATTACGAAAAGGCCGCTAGCAAATCTAGTTTCT